>NW_021634218.1:0-153362 GCF_004799145.2 Neltuma alba | reverse complement strand
CATGCATTCATTTCATATCATTTTCCATTACACAAATATTTAAATGTCTAAAAATCTATAACCATATTTTTTTTTATGATCAAGTCTTCTAATACTTTCAAGTTTTGTCATTTTTTAGAGAAAAAATGGAATATTAATGCATTCATTTTCATATCATTTTCCATTACACCAACGTAAAATGTCTAAAAAATCTATAACCATATTTTTTTTTTAATGGTCAAGTCTTCTAATATTCCAACTCTTCCCATATTGTAGAGGAATGAATATTAATGCATTCATTTCATATTATTTCCATTACACAAATATTTAAATGTCTAAAAATCTATGGCCATATATATATATATATATATATATATATATAATGTTCAAGTCTTCTCATACTTCCAAGTTTTCCCATCTTTTAGAGGAAAAATTGGAATATTCATGCATTCATTTTCATATCATTTTTCATTACACAAACATTAAATGTCTGAAAAAAATCTATAACCATTTTTTATGGTCAACTTTTCTAACACTTGTCAAGTCTTCCCATTTTAGCGAAAAAAAAAATTGAATATTAATGCATTCATTTTCATATCATTTTCATTACCTAAACATTTAAATGTCTAAAAAATCTATAGCCATATATATTTTTTTATGGTCGAGTCTTCTAATACTTCCAAGTCTTCGCATTTTTAGAAGAAAATTGGAATATAATGCATTCATTTTCATATCATTTTCCATTCTTATCTTCTTTTCCAATTCTACAACCAAATTGTAAGGAATAAATTAGAGGACCTTTTTTTTTTTTCATTCAATTAGATGTTTTCTGGGAATGCAACTTTTAGCTTTTAAATTAAGAAAAATGTCCTATAAATTATCATTTAAACTTTTTTGTATTTCAGTTCATATTATAACAACGGGTGTTTCAAAATGTCTAAAGAGCTTTCTAAAAGCACATTTCATAAATTGAGATAAATTTCTCACATATTTATTTCGTATACTATAAAATCATCTTAAAATGATGGTTTGATTTCATCCAAACATCTCATTTTAAGATGTTTAGTTGCAAATAATCTTGAAACGGGACATGTGATGTTTTATTGCCCCATTCAAAGACCAATGTAAAGTCTTCTCCCAAAATATACTCAAGTTCAGACTCTACTAATTAATAAAAATATTGGAAAATCAAACGTACAGAACATTTATATGGCTAAAAAAATCTATAACCATATATGAACAAGTCTTTTAATACTCCCAAACTCTCCCATTTTTTTGATCGAGAAAAATTTGGAATGTTAATATATTCATTTTCATATCATTTTCCAATTTCTAGCCATAACCAAATCGTTTAAACACCTTCAAAAGATACCAGATGGCATAAGCAATAAATTAATTTTTTTCCCATTTAATAGAGTAGGGTTTCTATAATTAAACTTTTAGCTTTTAAAATAAGAAAAATATCTTATAAATTACTATTAGACTTTTATGTTCTGTTCATATTGTCACAACATCAATGACGCGTTTAGAAGAGAAACTGCACACAATCCTATAATCTTGAAAACGATGGTTTGGTGATGGCTTTTCTTCTCTCTCTGTTTTTTTTTTGAAAATAGTTTTGGTGATGTTTTTAATTCGAAACGAGAATGTTTGCAAATAATTCACGCATAAATCAAACTTTTTTTTTGTTTTAGCCTTGAAATGATCAAATCAATGCACTACCTCATATTTTAATATAAAGTTAAATAATTAATTTATAAATATTAAAAAAAATTAGTTTTTAATATTATATAAATAAAATGTTATCTTTCCTAAATATTATTACTAGTCATGTATATATTGAAACTATAATTTGATAGAAATTCCTTAGATGTGTAATGATTATAAGATATTTGAAAGCAAAATAAATAAATACTAACGATAGTATATTATGTTTTATATTTTAATCTAAATTAAATTTTTAACTAATTCTTAAAGTGTTTTGATAAGTATTCAATCTGGTTGCATTGTTATTAACGGTATTTCAATCTTTTAGCTCATTAATGGAACCCAACATACGCTTTCATTATTATCATCTCTTTTAATTTTCTTTAGTAGAGGAGATTCTCAACTAAGATTCTCAGCTGCGTGACCCCTAATTAAAATGATGTGATGCAACCCTTTTAGCAGTTAAAACAGGGGTGATAATAAGTGATAATAAATCAAGTTATTTTACTCATCCTCAGCGTGCAACTGCTTTACAGGGAAGGGGAGTATTGATTATATTGTGATAGTAATTGAAACATTAGATTCTCTAAGTACATCACCAATCATCATAACTCATTGGAGCAACTTTGGAAAATAATTAACGATGCATTTGAATTATTTTATGATGATTTCTCTAACATGCACATCACCAATGTCTCTGATTTAAAGACCCATTGACGAAACTCGTCTGGGAGTTTTTTTTTTTTTTTAAGAAAAAAAAAATCATTCACACCTTTTGAAAGAGGCACTACATCAAGTTACCCAATATTTGGCGATCCAAAATCACAATCAAAATTCTATTTTGTTGTTGTGATTTAGAGCCTGTGTTGGTTCTTGACACAAACAGAAAAGAGGACAAAAATAATATTGGTTGTTGAACCTCTCTTACATGACAAACCAAGATTTAAATTCCTATCCACATTTAAAATTTGACAATGCCTCAAAAAAAACAGAGAAGAGAGGGAAAAAGTTAACACGAGCAAATTAAAGAAATTTTGAGGGGGGAAAACTAACAGGGCCAGTCTTAGAAAGGCAATGTTAAGTTACACCACTGGTAACGCCAGAGATCTAACTTGTAAACCTCAAAGACAAAGCGTCCTCGTTTCATTGCAAAGGACTCAAACTACAATAAATTTCAATATTTAAACTTACCTACTGTACAAATGATTTATAAGATCCGATAACCATTGTCCCCCGCGAGTGAACGGAAACTAGATAAATAGCAGAAGACAAACATATTTTTTGTTCACAACATGTGAATAACATTTCTTGCTAAGTTGCTATAAACCATATATCATATGTTGATCTTTGAGATTATTGTAAACAGATTTTAAATGGGTTGTATAGAATAGCTAAGATATGTATGATATGATACATCAATGTCTCTGTTCTTCCGAACAGCATATGGCAAACTGGAACAGAGCGACTAACATGTCAGAGAGATGACACTTGTACAATAAATCTGATAATCTATTTAAAATCAGAAACCCTTTGCAATCCTGTCATTCCATGAGATTTTGTTCGGTGACAACTAGGAAATAGAGAGTAGTGTCATTCTACAAGATTAACCATTGGCAGAAGCACTAAATCAAGTTACTCAATATTTGGTGATTCTGCACAAACACGATTCAAAATTCTACTTTGTTACGTGATTTTCTCTTATGGGGTTATGTGAATTTCTTTTTTTTGGGTAGCGGGAGAACAAAAGCGGGTCCGGAATGTTGGTTCTCTAAAATCATTTTCTACCTAAAGGATCAAACATCTTGATGCCTTTACACAAACAGAAAAGCAGGAAAAAGTTAATATATGAGCAAATTAAAGAAATTTTAAGGGGTTGGCTTTAAAAAAGGAAATCTTGAGGGAACAGAAACTAATGGATTCTGTCTTAGGAAGGCAATGTTAACTAAGTTGCCCCACTGTTAATGCTAGAGGTCCAGGGGTTGTCCAAGCATTCAAAAACCTTGAAAACCTTAAAAACCTTAAAATGTCCTCTTTTCATTGCAAGAGACCAAATTACAGCAGATTTCCAGATTTGAAGCTGCCTACTCTATGAATTATTTATAAAACCCGATAACCATTGTGAAAGGGAAAAAGGGACAAGAAAACTAGATAAATATTAAATAGCAAAAGACAAACATTTTTTTGGGTCCTTTGGTATCAAGAGAGTATCCATTCTTGTAGTATCAAAACTACATCATAATGGTATCAGCTCACACATCTTAAGGGTCCGCCGAGGCAAAGAAAATCAGATAACTAAAACCAACATCCACTCAACACGCAAACCAAATGGTTTCTTCATGAAATTTTCACGCCAAAAAAGAAAAAAGTTCAATGAAACTCTCATGATTATTGAGAAGAAGCCATCCGACTTCTGCACCAAAGAAAACAGATCGTACAAACTTTATGCCACATTCAATTGTTAAGTGAAAAGTTAGCTTTTCCATTTTCAACCAAAGAAAGAATTCAATAAATGGCCCAAAGATGATATAGTTGAATAAAAACAAAAAGGATAGACCACCCCAAAAAAGTACAAGCCCCAATGTAAAACGCAATAACTCTCCTCCAGGTAACTCCAGTAAAGATTCCAACATAAATAGACAGATTTTTCTAGACATCAAACATAGTATAACATGTGAAAAACATGACTTGCTAAGTTGCTATAAATTATATGTGTGTTGATCTTCGAGATTATTGTAAACATGTTTCAAATAGGTTGTATAGAATAACTAAGATATGTATGATATAATATACCTCTGTTTTTCTGAACAGCATATGGCAAACTGGAACAGAACGACTAAAATGTCCGAGAGATGACAGTTGTACAATAAATTCAATAATCTATTTAAAATCGGAAACCCTTTCCAATCCTGTCATTCTATAAGATTTTGTTCAGTGACAACTGGGAAATACTGGAATAGAGAGTAATGTCATTCTACAAGATTAACCATTGGCTTAGAGACATATGATCTTTCCCAAGGGAGGCGCTTTATAGAGGTAAACTGTTAGAGTGCTTGACTGCCTTAAATGTCACAAACCTACGTAAGGAGAAGCGAGATCCAAGATTCCAACAAAAATAGATTACAAGCATTTTAAATGTAGGAAATAGAGCTGTTCTTGAGTAAAAGCCTCAAGCAACTTCCATAAGTTGGTGCCAATTCGTGCCGTTTCTTTGTCAGATGGAATAACTAAATCTTAAGTACCAGGGCATCACATCCCAATGTATTATCTAGAACACTGAAAATGAAAGATATTAGTGCCCAAATTCCCACCCCCCCCCCCCCAATCATTCCAGTGCCAATATCTTCTTACCAAGGAGAGTAATTATCTAATTGATAAATTGATAAATCAAACTAAAAGTAGAACATACCACCTAAATAACATGTCAAAGAAGCAAGTGAAGCGGTTAGGTCAAAACCAACAAATACAAAATGTAAGTTTCAAGTGCACGTAGGACCAAACTCCCAACTGAAAGAATATTGAATCCTGTTCTCAACATTCTCTTAACAATTGCAGGATTAACTTCAGTATTCACGCAGTTGTTTATAACAATATGAACACCAATCATAATTACGTTAAAATGTGTTCCTTTAGTATATTCTATATCAATCATGCTTTAATTAACCAGAAGCCAGAAACACAACCTTCTATTGAGTAGCATTCGCAAGTTGATCATAAGCAGTGTAAATAAATTTTATGACAGCTAACGAGCAAAAAGGGGTAACCCAAAAACTAGGAACTTTAATGATATACTTAAAACAAAATCTGCTGGAGGACACGAGAAGAAAAACCATACAATATTACACCGATGTCCATCAAGGAGGAGAGTCTAGAACCAAGGACACTTCTCTACTCAGCAGAAGCAGCCTTCTTAACTCTTTTAGCTTTTACTTTCACTTCTCAACTTTCCTTCTTCTTCTTCTTGCCAGAAACTTCATCCTTAGTAGGTAAATCATTTTCCTTCTTTCTCTTAGAAGACAAGCCATCTTTCTTACTTTTGTCCTTGTTCTTGGCTGCCTTCTTCAATTTTTTCTCACTATTCAGCTCAGTAAGAACCTCTTTGTCAGTTTTTGATCCTTTCCTTTTCTTCTTATCTAGAACTGGTTCAATAGTCATTTCATCAATCTCATCACCTTCTTCTTCTACATCCCCATCTTCTTCAACACCTGACTCATCTTGAATGTGTTCGTGACCTATAGTATCATCCATGTACCGAACCTCATGGATCCTCCCCTTCTTCTTACCAACTTTAAGATCCTTCTTAGCCACCTCCTTCTTCTTATCTTGCACATACTTATCCTCTTCCTTAGCTTCCTCTTTTCTCTTAGCTCCCTCAATCTTCAATTTCATATCAGGAATTACCTGATAAAGCGGCAACGCAAGCGAATCCAACAATTTCAAATGAAAAGACCGCACAGAACCCCACCCTTTTGGCATGAGCTCCACGATACCATTGATTGCCGCAGCCACATTAGCAACAATCTCCTCCCTTTCCATTGACACTTTGGCAACTCTCACCACACTACACGTACCTGTCCTGAGGAACAAGAACGCGGACGAGCATGCCCTCTCAATCTGCTCCTTCCAATTTTTATGCTTCAAATCCACCGGCACAGGAATCTTCTTCTTCTTAAAGAAATGCTTGCCCAACAGCCGGGGCAGCAAAGGAATCACCCCTTTATCGGCGAAAAACATGTGGTAAGAACCACAGAGCTTCCGCTTGGCCTCAAACGGACGATAATTAGACTGAAGTTTCGAAAGCTTAAGAACTTTAGAAACTGGAATATTTTCCGATTTGATCTTCGTCTGCACGTCCTCTTTGGTATGATTCGACTTGGGTCTGTCATCGATGATCAAACAGTGCTCGGAGAAATCGGAGAGAAGGGAATGCGGAAGTTGGATCTTGTGGGCATTAACCCGAGACTTCGGAGGAAGCTTGTTGAGGGTGAGGACGAGGTAGACGAATTCATCGTCCGAGTCAAACAGCTTGGGCTTCTCGGTCTCGGACTTAGAATTCTTCCATTTGAGGAGAGCATCAACGGCTTGTTGCACCGTAATGGGGCTCACCTTTTCGACAGTTGCGGAAGGTGCGACTGCTGGGATCGCCACAGCCATGACCGATAGTTGCTCGAAGGTGAAGTTCGAGGGTTCAGAGGGACAGGTGCCAAAAAACGGCGAAGAGTTCAGAACATTAGGGTTTAATGAAAGAATTTGGGATTTTGGGGTTTATGGTCATTTCATCTAATTTGATTTTGGGCTTTGGGTTTATTTATCCAGTTTTCTTTGGGTAAAAAAAACTTGCTATTGGACCGGGCTAGAGGCCCAAATAATCCAACGAAAAAAGCAAAGTAGAAGTCAATTTGTCCGGTGACCTTAGAAATTGACGGGATCCTTTTTCCGGTACTGAAGAAATCACATCATCTATGATTCCATATCTTAGCTTTTTGTTTTTTTTTGCCAGTCTGATTCTATACCAAATCAATGTCCAAAAAAAAAAAACGCTTATATGAAGTCATACTATGCATATATTGCGAAGAACTTTTACTTTTATTTTTCAACCATTCTTCATTGACGTTGGGTAATTTGATTCTTATTTCTTTGATATTTATCCATAGGTTTAAATAAGATGCAGGAAAATATAAATTTTAGAAAGATGAATACAATCTTTGAATTTAAGGGGGGAAAAGGTGTCCTATTAAGATGCATTAGTATATATTTTCCATAAAAATTACATTATTGTTGTAAAAAAAAAGTGAGAGAGATAAATGAGTTCCATGTACATTTTAAATTTTTTGTACCACTATTTAATTATTTATATAGCACATTCCTATTAATTTTCCTCTTAAAATTAATCAACTGCGACAAAAAAAATAGGTAAAAGAAGCATAAGAACAAACTGAATTGTAAGAGGAAAAAAATACTACGCTTAATAATGATGATGAATTAAACTAAAAAGAAATCCTGATAATCCCCAAAACAAAAATCACTAAACAAGATACTAATATGGTCTAAGTATTTAAAAGCCAGACCCCTTTTACAAAGATTTTTTATTTTGACCTGATACAAAGATTTCAAATAGGCCGCCTGCCAAGGTTGTCTTGTTGTTTATATACTAATTTGTGGCGCGAAGAATTATTATTAATTAATAACGTAAACAAATGCTAAGACGTACGTAGATTGTTTCCCCTGTTATGTATTTATGGTTGTGCTAAATAATTCTGCATTCTTTGACCCTTTCATTTATTGGCTTCCCATAAAGCAATTGGTTTAAGCCACCTTCCTTCTTATACTAAGGTTTTCTTGTAATTGGTTCACTCTCTTACTGTGTCACCCTTGAGCTATTGGCATCTATTTATCACATTTCAATAGAGTTTAGTTGTTTCTTTGTGCATGAAGATGGCTTATTATCATTTGTTAAATACCGATAAGTTTCCATCATCTTTGTTCTTATACTCTTTTCTACAATATCGGCATATAAATTAGAGTTTCGAAACAAATTGTTAGACCCTAACTCCCTAATGTTGAGTACAAAGTGATACCATGATTAATGCTTTGCTTGTATTTAAATATGACGTTCTTTTAATAGTTATATATGAATATTTCTAAACATTTTAATCATGATTGATCTGATTACAGCTATACTATGATTGAATCACTAATTTTTAAACTACCTGGTGCTTTCAACGGTTTAATGATTGGTCGGGTTTGTGATCTGCAGTACACTTCCCCGTGAGAATTATGGTATATTTCCGAATAGTTTATGAAAGACTGCTAAACAATGCTTCCATGTAAAAGTCACTGTCATGGAATTATGGAAATTTGGTCTTTTCCAGCAACTAGGAACCAAGTATGTGTGTGACATTACAGTTTTCAAAATTGAAGAGATCAAAGTCTCACCAATATCCTTGTTGGGAACCAAAGTGTCACTTTCTCTATAGATGATGGTAATTAATGCGTTATTTATGAAACACTACTGCCATTGAAACAACAGAAGACTTGGACTTGGTCATAAGGTCTTGTATAATGTAATCTAGACATAAATAGTCAAAGAATGACTTCACTTGTAGATAGTACTATAAACTACGGTGGAGAAATAACAAGAGCCTTCACTTACCGATCAAAAACTTTTGGAAAAACTTGATTTAAGACCACGGAAACTAGTTTCAGATCACTAACTTCTCTTGTTTTGTTGATGTTGCTATTTGCAGTGACATTCAACAAAATCATTTGCTGCCATGAAAGGGATTGAAGCTTGCTGTTAACCTTCAAACAACTCATTGTTGATCCTTCAAACCGCCTCTCTTCTTGGGCTACTGGAGATTGTTGTGCATGGGAGGAGTTTAGTGTGATTACAACGACAGAGTCACATCCCTTCTTCTGCAAAGTCCAAATCAAAAGAGCCCAAAATCCTTGAGAGGTGAAATCAACTCGAATTTCTGGATTCCTCGTATTTGGACTACAATGACTTTGAACGCATAAGCACGCCAACCATCAATACTGCTTCCCTCGTTGCAAATTTTTCTAAGCTTTCTACCTTGTCTTTTTCTTACAATCTTCATCTTCAAATTGATGATCTGCATTGGCTTCGACAATTCTCAAGCTCAGTGGTGTTCGTCTTCTTATGGAGACTGTCATTTGACAGTCATTCAATTATTGGCCTCTCCATCTCTTGAGGAAGTAGTTCTAGTTGACTGTCATTTGACTAGCTTCAGTTTTCCTTCTGTTAAGAATGATGTGAACTTCAGCTCACTTTCTGGTATTTATCCTAGTCTAATATGGACTACTTAGTTGGTTGTTCAATCTTAGTAAAGACTTGTCCTATATTTACTTCGACCAATGCAATTTAAAAGGTCCGATTCCAGATTTTTCAGGCTATCAAAACCTACATACCATAAATCTATCTGACAACAAACTCGAAGGATCAATGCATGATTGGTTAGGCCAACACAAATACTTAAAAAATATAATTCTATCTAATAACTCACTCAGTAACAGCATTCCTTCAAGTCTTGGAAACACATCAGCTTTATCAGCTGTAGATCTTAGCTTCAATCACTTGAGTGATACACTTCCAAAAAGCCTTGTGAAGCCCTCTTTGGTTTTGGATTTGTCTCACAACTCAGTGGAGATATCTCAGACTTGTTGCTAACCAATGCATTCATATTTATGTCATCTAATAAATTAGAAGGCAACCTTCCTCATATATCAGCAAATGTCTCTGGTTTGGATTTGGCTCACAACTTTTTCTCTGGATCTTTATCGTCTCTGTTGTGTCACACTGAGGATGAGAAATATATATAGTGGTATTTGGATATATCAAATAATTTTTTCACTGGAGAACTTCCGGATTGTTGGGGCAATTTGCCATACTTGTCTTACATATACTTAGAATATAATAAGCTATGTGGTGAAGTTCCTCCAACAATAGGTTTATTGAATGAGATTAAGATACTAGGTTTACATCATAATGGCTTTTATGTAGATATGCCATTGACTTTCCAGAACTTCAAATCTTTGCTACTCATCTATCTGGAAGGAAACAATTTTTCTGAAGTATACCAAAATGGATGCCAAAAAATGTATCAGTAGTGAAATTGAGATCTAATCAATCTAGAGGCAACATTCCTTCACAGCTATGTAGCCTCTCTAAGGTGATTGTTTTGGATCTCGCACATAACAAGCTTTCAGGATCAATACCTTATTACCTTCACAATTTAACCGGCATGGTTTTAGGATCTTTGAATGATCCGTTCATCACTCAAACAATACCTGCTGGTCTACCATTATCAGATGGCTTCACAATCCCATTTAAACTCAGAAGTAATTTGCATACGGAGGGTCAAGAATTAGAATACGAGACAAGCCAATTCTTGATGCGCAGTATCGTCCCGGCAATATTAATAGTGTTCAAGGACTGACACATTCTTCAAATATTTTAAATGGACCTTCGGATCGAGAAATTAAAGAAGATACATGATTCCCACCAAATTCCTTGCTTCTCAGAAATTCAAGTTTTAGTATTTGGATTCAGACTTCATAGTCTTCTTCCCCCATCGATTTAGACTTCAAAGTCTACATTTCAGAATTTACATTCTTTTTCTTTTTTTATGAAAACGATCAACTATATTGAAGTACTAAAAAGTGTGTACATATATACATATATATTAAAACGAACTTTGGGGAATATAGCTCAAGCAGGGGAAGACACAGAACAAACAGAGACCATGTGAACAAGTAAAAAACAAACAGTGAGATATGAGTATTTATTTCAAAGATAAATATTTGTAACATTGATGACTACTTCACGTTTCATACAAGCAAAGAAGAATTGTTAAAAAGAAATAAAGAAAGAAAGAAAAGGTCGTAAAACTTGATGATTATGTATAATGACTCTGTTGGACATTTATTTCACGGAGGGGAAAAAGTTGAGAAGGACTTGACATGGATGTTGATTTTTTGTAAGGCATAAGAGAGTTTTATTTTCTTTTCAATTCATGTTTTTTAAATAAGGATTGATTTGAAAATTTTTCATTCACAACATAGCTAATGATTCAAGGCAAAAATACAGATTGATTTTTTAACTTCATACAAGATTCCATTTTTGTTTCTTAATTTTATAAAATATTTTTGCCAGTTCTTGACCCTAACACAGTTAATCTTAGATAATGATCATCTTTGTGCCAATCATTGTAATTTTAAGAAATCAAATTTAATACATCAGCATCTGTGAATGTTTTGTCAACCATTAAAATTTTAATGTGGGTATTTCTTGTTGACAAAACTAGCGGTGTTAGAGTTAAAAGATTAAAAAATATTTTATAAAATTAAGTCATCAAAATGAAATCTTCTTTAAAGTTAAAAAAGAACAAAAACTTTTGCCATCCTTTAAATTTCTCATCTTAATTTTAGTTAGATGGTTAGAAATGATTTATATATGCAAGTTAAAAGAAGTGTAGTTGGAAAGTAGTGAAGTTGATTTGGAAAAGAATTGGGAGACCGTAAAAGCATTCTCCAACTTTAGTTGATGCAATTTCGCAGAAGCAGATAAGAAGGGACGCTTCTCTGTGAGTTCCATTAATGACGGAGCAGAATTAAGTATGAATCTGCGATTTCAGAGGAACTGAAGACGAAGACTTTATACTCTTTGCATAAAGTGATAGGCTGTTATCTGGGGCAAAGACGTGGGAAAGAAAGCCGGAAGACTTGAGAAGGTTGAAAGAATTTTGTTTAATGGGGATGAAGAAAACAACAAGGGTTAATATACTATTTTAACCCTGATCTTATTTCTTAGTTACAATTTTAACTTTAATCTTTTTAATAGTACAGTTTTGACTCTGATTTTTTTGGGGTGCAGTTTTGATCCTGATGGGTAAAATTGCACTGAAATCAAAGGCAAAACTACACCCGAAAAAATCAAGATTAAAATTGTATTTGAAAAATAAGACTAAGGGCAAAATTACTTTACTAAAAGATTAGAGATAAAATTACACATAAAAATAAGATCATGGTTAAAATTGCACTTGAACCCAAAAACAATGAAAGGAGTAAGCTGTACAAATATTTTTTATTTATCTAAAATATCCTCTTTACTTATTTGTAATTGGAGCTACTTCTATATAAAGCCCTAATTTAATATATGCAATAAATATGTATGGTTTGAGGATAAATTATAAATTTAAAAAATAAAATAAATTAGAGTCTTATATTTACAATCAAAACGAACATCTCAATAAGCTTTTGTATTAAAAACCGAATGGAGTAATATTATAAAGTTTAAGGTAGCAAAAAAAAAATCTTTCAAGCTAAATTTATGTTAATTTTTGCTGTAAGTTTTATTAATTTCAGGTGCTTAGCTTTGTTTCCAAACATTGGTCATGCTATAATTTCAATAAGATATTAATTATTTACTTGACAACTTTATCCTTCAATAAGGAGAGATGGAAAAAGAAAAAGACGTTACAGTGTAAAATATTACATGGGTGAAATTAAACGGAGAAAATATCACATGCATCTATTTAACACTGCGGCATGCATGGATTGTGAGAGATATTTATTATTGCGTGGTGATGCTCAGGAATGAGGATACCTTGCCGCAGCAATCGATGGTGGTGATTGATTTGAAATTGAGGATTTTTTTCCAATTACTTTGATGACGAATGATTCTTATTTCTTCTAATTTTTAACGTAAAAGCTACTTAACTAATTTTATATAGCTTAAAAAAATAAGATAAATTAGTTAATTTTTAGAAATGTGATGCAATCTCCCCGAAATAATCCTCTATAAAATTAGATTCTATATTAACTTATAAGTTAGATAAATTAGTTTGAAAAAATGATATAAGAGACAAAATAAACTGAAATTTTATATTTTGAACTAAATTTAACCATTAACTAGCTCTTATATTAGTAATAAGAAAGAGTATTAATTAAAATCCATAAATTGAAGTACTCTTTCATCTTTGAAATATTCATTTAAATACTCAACTGCCGAGAACACTACTTCCTCCATTGTTTATTATAAGAGACAATTAACCAAAACCTGTTGAACAGAAAATTAGTTAAAATTGGTTAAAAAATAATAAATAAACAAAAAATGTGATTTAATTTTTTTTTAAAAAAAATATCTTCAAACTGTCTCTTATAAAAAGAAACATGCCCTTTCTCAGGGAATTGTTTTTTATAAATAGAAATGGAAAGTTGAATAATTATATAAATTGTTTGTGTCATTTAGATTTTGCTGTTAATTATATAAATTCGAGCGCGGATGATGGGTGGGGTAGAAGCAATGAATGGAAGAGAATAATTGTCTCCAAATCATTTTATATTTACTACATCGGTTACTTAATATATAAAAAAAATTAGCTGACTAATTTGAGTAAATTAAAAAATTTTGTTGAGTTAATTATTTGTAATAAATATAAGTTAAATTCCTTAGAATACCATTAGTTAGAACTACTATTTGATGGAATCTTTAATATGTGTAACTATCACAGTGACTGTTTTGAAACAAATAGATAAATATAAGAGACAAAATAAATTGAGATCTTATATTTAGGATCAAAATAAAACTCAAAACAGCTCTTATATTAAGGATTAAAGTTACTATAATTCAGTCTTAACGCAGATAAAGACAAATAATTCAAAAGCAATGAGAACTGATAAGGAGTAATTCAAAAGTAATTCATAGCTATTCAAAGGGACCGTGGACGGGCCATTATACAGTTATTACCCATTTCACAGCAATTTCCTGAGAAAAAGTAGTTCAAAAGCAGTGGGAACTGCTGAAGATTCTTAAAAAATCATCAAGCTGTATAAAATAATAAAGATCTATCAGTAGGGCCTCAAAAAGCTTAAACACAACCAAAAAGCAAGTTAAACAGATGAAAATGACACGCGTAAACCCCAACAAACAAACAGAGAGAGAAACAAAAGCTTCATTATTTATTACAAAAACTCTGCAATGTGTTTAGGAAAATGTGGAAGCGAGCAATCAGAGCTTCGTTATATATGAAGACTAATTAAGTTTATATAATATAATTTCATTTGGAAAAGCACAAAAACAAAAAATGTAGATATTAATTATTTATTTAAGAAGAACAAGATTTCTGTTTTGGAATGGTTTGGATTACAAAGGAACAAATATCCTTAATAAAATCAAACGGTTCAATTTAATTAAATAATTAAAATTCATTCAAAATAAACATTTTAACGTCTAAAAGTAAGAGGATAATAATTAAGTAAACAAAATTAAATTTCATGTTTAATAAACTATTTTGTATTAATAACATTACAGAACTTGTTAATCACGTTACTAAAGTTATAAAAATGCTACTTTTTGAATTTTTTTGGACAACTTATTATTCACTGTTATACCAAATTTATTAATAGTATTATAAATTTCATGATACGTATATGATTCCCCCAATATTCCTTCTCAGATAAATACAAATTTTAGTATTTGCATTCAGACTTCATAGTCTTTTCCCCCTCAACGATTTCGAATTCGAAGTATATATTTCGGAATTTACATTTCTTTTTTTGAAGTATCACATATATATATATATATATATATATATATAAACAGACACACACATTAGAACACATGCTGGGAAATACTTTCAGGTTCACTCGGCAAGAAAGATGGTAAGGGAAAAAAAAGCATATTTAGTCATCTAACTTGAAATAAATTTTTAGTTTGGTCTCCTAATTTTATAAAATCTTTAGTCTCACATAATAATTTTGCGTGCCAAGAATTATTATTTTTTTAAAAATTAAGCTTAATATTTTTAGCGTTTAAAAATATTTTATTAATTGCACAGAGAATAGAGTATCACTTGTAGCGTTTCGTGTTCGATGGGCATTAACTATTTACCTATTTCATAGCAATTTCCTGAGGAAAAAAGTAATAATTCAAAAGCAATGGGAACTCATCAAGGTTGTTGAGACAAAGTTATAATGAATGCAATTATTTTACTGTCTCTCCATGCTTATGGGTTGATGTCATATATGTTGTCCACGTCTTTGTGATACTTTTATTGCAACAGTAGCAGTCATCAATTATTAATCCCACTAACAAGGATTTGACGCGAAGACTGGGAAGAAAAAAAGGGTCAGAAGACTTGGAAAAAAGATTGGGAGACTCCTGTGAATTAGTCAAGAAAATAGAATTAAGAAAGTAACCTTTACAAATATATTTTTTATTTTGAGAAATTGGAAAGGTTAAAATCACCATCTTACCCTTATGGCTAGATTTTGTGCACAACAATGAGGAGATGATTATTGTTTCGGGTTACAATGATAAGCACTATGGTGTTGATTATTTTGTTAAGATCTAGACTGTGCAAAATTATTTTTTTATTAATGCAAATTTAAAATTTTAACCTATAATTTTGTATACGAAAAAAATAATTTTATTTGAGAGATAGCTGTAAATTTATTTTTTTATTTTAAATTCTCTATCTGTTAAACAATAATTCATTAAAAGCATACAAATAAAATCATATTAAAGTAGAATTAGAGAGTAGGTTTCTTAAAACAAATGAGTTAAACACAAAATGAAAACTTTAATTTGTATGCGTGATTATGAGTGACTTTTATGGCTTAATTTGTGTGGCCACATACTTGTTTCAGACAAACTTTGTCCTGAGTGTGTTGATGAAAACTTGGAAGCAAGCAACTGGGACTTCATTATTTCTGAAGATTAATTGAGTTTATATAACAAAATTTGGAAAAATACAGAAACAAAATAAGATAGATATTGAGGAGAATTTTTTTAATTTTAAAAAAATTTAGATTCTAAAAGAAACAAACATTCTTAATAAAAAAAGGGTTCAATTTAGTTAAATAATTAAAATTCATTCAAAAGAATCACTTAATTAACGTCTAAAGTTAAGAGATTAATATTTAAATAAACAAAAATTAAATTTCATATTTATTTTTTATATAAATATAACCATATAATTAATGAAAATTTTAATTGTTAAACTACACAAAACTAACGAAAAAATTGAAACGTATGACCGGCGCAAAAAAAAAAAAAAACAAGTTTGTTAGGAATGGCTCCCAAAAAAGGTTGTTAGGAGTATTGTCTCCAAAAGCAAATTTCACTTAGTTTTCGAGTGCTCATTCCCTGCTCATCAAATTGATGAGCAAAGAGTGCCCACCCCTTTTGGCTTTGGGGGATGGATATCCAATATCCTAAAATAATTTTTCAGTGACATTCAATATTGTAAATTTATTTTTCATTCATACTGAGTGTTATTGAAAAATATTTCAAGGTGTTAGATACGAAAAAAATTAGTTTAGCGATACTGAATGCTACTAAAAAAATACTTCAGAACATTAGATGTTTGTATTATAATTTTATATTATTCTATTTTTATATTATTCTATTTTTTGAAAATGAAAATAAAAAAAATCCGTGTACAAAAAGAAAAAGTGATAGACTTTGGAGCAAAGATATTGGAAAGAAGGTCGGAAGACTTGATGGCCAAAAAAAAGGGATAGGAAGACTTGGCAAAAAGGTGGGAAGACATTTGTGGGGGAAAAAAAAAAAAGACTCGAAAAAGTACGGCATCTTGAGTGAGAGTAACCTATACAAATATTGTTTGTATCTTGTATGTTGAATCAAAGACAATAAATATTGCCCAAAAAAAAGAATTAAAGACAATAAATAAAATATTTTTTCCAAAAAAAAATCATCACTCATAAAAAAGAGAATGAGTAGAAAAAGTATGAGAGAGAGAGTGTATGTCTGGCAAAAAAAAAAACAGAGAATAAATGATTAATCAATATAATGAAGATAATATAAAAATAAGAAATTAGTTAAATAAAACCATGCTTATCCAAATACTTCTTCCATAGAACGAGAGGGAGCATTCTTGAGGTGGCAGAATATTTCACTACTTAAAAATTTGTCATGGACTAATGCGGGCATTAGCTAATAACTATCACGGCCACTTCATAGCAATTTCTTGAGAAAAAGTAATTCAAAAGCAATGGGAAGGGATCCTGAGACAAAGTTAACTAGCTGAACCCTTTTCCAATTTCTATGCTTGCGTTGGCTTTATGTCGTGGACGTCTTTGTAATGAGTACTTTATTACAAAAGTGAGTCATCAACTACTACTCCACTAACAAGGATTACTTTCTTTCCCCCACCGTGTCATTTACTTCTCTTTTTCTCATATCTTCCCTTTTTTTATAGGGAGAGACGATCATTTTGGATTTGCGGCAAATACGAGGAAAAGAAGCTCGGAAGACTTGAGAAAAAGGTTGGAAGACTTCTGTGAAAAGGTTAAGAGAAAAAACAAGAAAGTGTAAGCTATGCAAATATATCTTGTATTTTGAGAAAATTACGCAGAGTTTTTCTTCTATTTTTGAGAATTATAGTAAATTCTCTCAAATTTTGCTAAACTTATACAAACATGCATTTTATTTTTAAGTGCTTTTATACCCTCCTTTAAACAAAGATAATAATCATCATATCAATCTTCTTCAATTGTTTTTTAATCATAAAAACCTCCTATCCAGTCTCCACTTTCAAAAGTAACTTATCATGAAAATAGAAGGGAATTAAATCTTGAAAACCATTTAAAACAAGTCCGTGTATTTTATCTTTTGCTTTTTTTGGAATATTTTTATAGATTTTGAAAATAAAGAGAAATTTGTGAAAAAAAATTGGAGGAAAAAATTCGTGCAATATATTTTTTAAAATTTTAGCTCGCTGTACGTAAAATTTTCCCCCAAAAAAATATAGTTTCAACAAAATTACAAAAAAAAAAAATCATGTAATTCTCCCTTGAAATAAATAACCAAACATCAAGTTCACCATATATAAACATTGCTATAGATATATAACAAGCATTCACTTGAAGAAACAGATTTCATCGCTACTTCGTCTCTTAATCAAACAACCATCATGATCATTCTTCGTTTCACATCACAAATATGTCTCATTTTGTTGGTGTTGCTATGTGCAGTGAGATTCAACACAATCATTTGCTGCCATGAGAGGGATCGAAGTTCACTGTTAAGCTTCAAACAAGGCGTTGTTGATCCCTCCAACCGCCTCTCTTCTTGGTCCCCTCACCGAGATTGCTGTCAATGGGAAGGAGTTTCATGTGACTACGACAATAGAGTCGCAGCTCTTGATCTGTCAAGCTACAATCATCGAACATCCTTGAGAGGTGAAATCAACTTATCTTCTTTACTTGCACTTGAATTTCTTGACGTGTTGTACTTGGACTCCAATGACTTTGAACGCATAAGCATGGGGTCTATCAATAATTCCTTCGCAACTCGAAGTCATTTGCTAGCAAATTCTTCTAAGCTTTCTCAACTGAGTTTATCAGGCAATATTCATCTTCACATTGATAATCTTCATTATTGGCCCTCTCGACTTCCTGCCCTAGCTGCTCTCGATCTCAGTGGTATTCATATTCCTAGTGAAACAAATTGGGTGCAATCGTTGGCCTTGCTACCTCTGGAGAGATTATATTTGCATGACTGTAATTTGACCAGCTCCATTCGATCTCTCCAATATGCCAATTTTAGCTCACTTTCATATCTTGGTCTTGATCTAAATGATTTTGGACATGGATTACCGAACTGGTTGTTCAATCTTAGCAAAGATCTCTCCGATCTTCATCTCAGTCAATGCAACTTGAGAGGTCAAATTCCAGACTTTTCAGGCTGTCGAAATATGGATTTCTTAGATCTATCTAACAACAAACTCGAGGGATCAATACCTGATTGGCTTGGCCAGCTTGATGGATTAAGTTACCTTGATCTATCTTACAACTCATTTAACAGCTCTATACCTTTTAATATCGTAAACGAATCATCATCTTTACGATATTTGGATATTAGCTCCAATGACTTGAGTGGTACACTCCCAAAAATCCTTGGCCATAATAATTCTCACAGCCCAATTAGAAAGCATATATCGGGCTTCTGGCTATCAGGTTTGAAAGCATTTATGTCATTTAATAAATTCACAGGACCGCTTCCTCGAGTATCAGATGGGGTCCAAGTTTTGGATTTATCTTCTAACTTTTTCTCGGGACCTTTATCTTCTTTGTTGTGTCACAATGAAAGTAAACAAAATGTTTTGGACTATTTGGACCTATCAGATAATTCTCTCACCCAAGAACTTCCAGATTGTTGGGACAATTGGAAACTTTTGAATTGCATGAATTTAGGGAATAATCAGCTTGTTGGTCGAGTTCCATCAACAATGGGTTCATCATTATATAATCTAAGGGCGCTAGATCTACATAATAATGGTTTTTCTGGTGATATATCTTGGACCTTCCATAGTTTCCCATTTTTGGTGCTACTCAACTTAGGAGGAAACAACTTCTCTGGAAGTATACAAAAATTGTGGTTGCCCGAAAATGTAATGGTTGTGAAATTGAGATCCAATCAATTTACGGGCAACATTCCATCACAGCTATGCAATCTCTCTTTCACTGTGTTGGACCTTGCTGATAACAAACTTTCAGGACCAATCC
Organism: Neltuma alba; assembly: GCF_004799145.2. Lineage (NCBI taxonomy): Eukaryota > Viridiplantae > Streptophyta > Magnoliopsida > Fabales > Fabaceae > Neltuma > Neltuma alba. The sequence goes on along the minus strand of NW_021634218.1, from coordinate 133,628 downwards.
CTCGTTGTCTACTCAATGCAACCAGCTTTTCAGAATTTCCTGATGAACGAGATTCAGACAATGAATTAGCTTTCCCAGTATACGTCATCCCAACTTCACACGCATTCATGAAAATTGATTTGCACACAAAGGGTCAAGAATTAGAGTATGACAAAAATCTGAAGTTGGTGCGAAATATTGATCTTTCAGCTAACAAGCTGTCGGGAGAAATTCCTATACCATTAGCCAAGGTCATTAATTTACAATTTTTAAATTTGTCCTATAATAATTTGACAGGAGAGATGCCGGATCAAATTAGAGAGATGAAATATCTAGAATCTCTTGATTTATCCCATAACAGACTTCATGGGAATATTCCTCAGAGTCTGTCTGACCTTTCTTTTCTGAGTGTTTTGAATCTATCTTACAACCATTTTAGCGGACCAATTCCACTTGGAACTCAGATTCAGGGTTTTGATACATGGAGTTACATTGGAAATCCTAAGCTTTGTGGACCTCCTCTTCTAAAGAGCTGCACAGTAGAAGGAAAAACAAACAATACAGAGCAGGTTGAAGAAAATGATGATGGTGCTTTTTTGAAGTCATTGTATCTTGGCATGGGAGTTGGCTTTGCCATGGGATTCTGGGTAGTTTGTGGTTCTTTGTTCCTGAACAGGACATGGAGGCACACTTATTTTCAATTTGTTAATGGTGTGTTCGATCGAATCTATGTCATCGTGGCCATAAAGCTACGAAGATTCCACTAAATGGAGATATGCTACAACTCCAGGTTAGTTATAAAGTTATTTTTTTCCTATTTAAATTGAAAATTTTCTTTTATAACAATTTTTATTTTTGTACACATTCATAAGTGTTGTAATGATTTCATCGTTCTTTTTTATTTCTTCCTAAATCAAATGCATAATGCAAGTTAAGGCTTCGTTCATGTATAATGCAATGTTAATTTCACCAGTTTAGATCGAACTATATCAATCAATCTTTTATTCTAAAACAATTAAAATGCCCAGATCTATCTTTAAAATATTTGAGAACAGCAGCATTTAGCTTTATGGTCTAAGAGTTTACCTTTTTTTTTTTTTTGCTAGTTAATTGTCATTTAAAAAAGAAACTCATGCTTGGAAGATTCTTGTTGATGCTTGTTTTTCAAGGCAATAGGTAGTTGATTCCAGATTTTCAAGATTCCCATGGGCCCCAGATGCTCGATTCGATGCTTATGCTCCTTTGATTGGATGGAAGTTCTGATGAAGCTTTAGAACATTGTGGCAGCCTTAAGTAGTCAAATGTTTTGATTTGGTGATGTTTTGTGATCTGCGTGCTAATTTGTCATTGTGTTTATTGCTTGATTTGGTTGTTGAGACGAATTTGGTACGTTGGATTTTTCTAAGATGTGGTCAAATGTTTTAGTCAATCTCCCGAGTGTTGTTTCTTTGTGAAAAAATGAGTTCGAAAGATGTTATTTTTATTTGAAGTATGCTATTCTTATTAGGATTTCCATAATCCGTAGGATGCGACATATAATGAGTATTTAAAATTAAGGTTAATTGTTAGTTCTTTTTTTTTTTTTTTTTTTGTTTGCCAGCAATGGCTAGTTCTCAATTAACCACCATTGGGTATCAAGAATATTATGCCAAGTTCCCACGGCCCATTTAGTCAAAAAAGAAAAGAATATTATGCCAACTTGGCCCTAGACCCATTTTTCTGGGGACCCGGCTTGAGATATTGGAAAGGCGGGGCAAGAGAAAATGACCGTCTTGTCCTTGTGGCTAGGCTTTATATAAAAAACTGTTTTTTGTCAGAGTGACAATTATAGGATGATCTTCATTTTAAATAATGTATCTATTAGGAAATGTTTATTAAAAGAGTAAAATAGACCGATTATTTTTCTATTTTATTTTAATTATAGAAATATCTTTTTTATTTTGAAAATATATAGATCTCTTTTACAATTAAAATATATGTTACACAAACCTTTCTCCTATATTTAAGATTTTATTTTTATCCACCTAAACTATTAGCTAACTGTTAAATTTGACTTTAAATTATTTTTTGACCAAAATACCCCTTTTTAAATTAGTAATTATTTAAACATTTATATTTTCCAAAAAATGTTTTTATAAAATGTGAAAATAATTATCTTTAAAATTTCTAATATGTCATAAAATTTATTAATTTTGATCTAAACCATAAACTTTTATAATTTTAATATTTTATTACATTCATTAAAAATTATTCACTTTGATTTTTTTTAAATTGGAAAAACATATTTCCAATAATAGAGTTTTTGTTTATCGTAAAATTTAAATGATATAAGTTTAAAAGATTTTATAAATTATTTAAATTTATAATTCAAAACTTTTAAACACATCTTTGTTATAAAAATTTATAAACATATTTAATTAGTGTATATATATGTATTAAAAAATTAGTTAAATTTTTAATCAAATCTTTTATGTTTGTCTTAACTAAATGAAATTGATATAATTGTAAAAATATAATTTAGGAATTTATTAGAATGAGGAGTCAAATAGTAAATAAATTTTATTTTAATAAATTACAATTAAAAAATATTTTTAGAATCTTTTTACAATATTCCTAACTTCCTAACTGTGTTAACTAATTGGACTAAATTGCATGTTTTTAAAATAGGGGGAGGTCTATGTGATTGATGCAAATTAGAAGGATAGTCAAAGAATTTTACTCTTATTAAAAATATAAAAATAAAATCATATTAAATGCTCTCACTTACCGAAACTGATTTCCATCCTCACATGGAGCCATGGAGGGAGCTCTCTAAAGGTTGGTTGCAAACTTTCATGAGATGGGGGATTAGTTGACATGATTTTAATTTGAGGGATGTCAAAATAAAATAAGGCCGTAATGAACAATTAAATAATCGAAGAATATAATATTTTGTGCAAGGAAGAACGTAACCGAAGAGGATTGCAATAATAATATTTATGCATGCAACAGAAATAAATCCTCCTCTGTCCTTTGACAACAACATATAATTAAAAGAATTCTGATAAATTTTAAAATGAGTAAAAAATATATTAGTTAACGTATTTTTCAACATAAGTTTTTAAAAAAAAACTGCTTACGCCTGCTATTGATGATGAATTAAGCTAAAAAAAAGAAACACTGACAAGTTCAAACCACCCAAGCCCCCCCCCCCCAAAAAAAAAACCCAAAAAACAAGACAACTAGTGTGGTCTTACCCTTTGCCCATTCGGAAAAAAAAAAAATTGGTCTTAGTTTTTAAAAGCCTGACCCATTCTACATATATTTCAAATGGGCCCGCCAAAGTTCCCCTCTTGTTTATATAGTGATTTGTGGCCTCAAGAATTATTATTAATTAATAATGGAAACACATGCTTGGAAGTGCTTTACTAGCTAAAACTGCGCGGAGACTCTTGAATAACCTATTAAAAACTGTCTATTTTTCAGAACAAGTTTCAGTGCTTATCCTAATGATGAGCATCATCACTACAATAAAATCTAAACCATTTAAAATCAGTTTTAATGGCCTAGATTTAAACTTTTTAACATGATTTTTAAATAAAAATTGGAAAAATAGCAAAGTGACCATTGAAATAGAAAAATTGCATATAGGGACCTGTTTACAAAAATTGTTATCAAAACTAATACTGTTATTGTCAAAACACATACTAACGTTGTCATGAGTTCTAATTTGCAATTTTTCTATTTTGGAGGTCTTTTTCTGTCATTTTTCTTAAAAATTTCTTTTTTAAAAAACTTATATAGCTAAGAGATTCATTTATTTTCAATTATGTACCTATTAAAAGAAAAACACTTTTTAAAAAACAAAAATATTTAATCTATGTTAAATTTGAATGGTTGAGATTTGATGGGTATTATAGTGTTTATCACTGCAATAAGTACTAAAACTGATTCCCAACTTACCTAAGGATGACTTTGTGGATGCAAAGAGGGCTATATAAGGCCTCTTGATGGTGGTCAGTATACAAGAAGGGAGAGACTATCTCTCAAAAAGGACCTCTTCTGGGACCTTGGCAGAGGAAATTCCATACGAATATGGGAGGATAAATGGATCCCAAATATCTCTTTTCCAGAGAAGCCGGCAGACAACCAAAGCTTTATTGTACAACATGGAAAAGTTTCTGACTTGATAGCAAATGGTACATGCAATCTTGATACAATCCGCGACTTGGAGCCCAATACTATACTACCAGCCATAATGGAAATCTCCATTCCTATCAACGACATAGAGGATAACTCCTTTGGAAGGTACCAGCGAAGGGACAGTACTCTGTTGAATTTGAGCTCTCCAGGCAAGTACATCCTGGCATATCTCCACAGCAAACAGGAAATTCATTTGGAAGACCAAAACAATTCCACGAGTACAGCACTTCATGTGGGGAACTATAAATAAAGCCGTTGCAACTAGTGAAGCTCCATTTAGACGGAAAAGATCACCTACGCAGCAGATGTGTCCCATTTGAGAAAGAAGTGGAAACAATTGAACATCATCTTTTCTTCTCTTGCTGTTGGGCTCGATGTGTCCGGTTTGATATCGCACTTGGTGCAAGGATGTATACCCACAGTATCTCAGATTTTAAGGAGTGGTGGCTGACAATCACAGATTCCAAAAACTTCATGGAGAAAGCTGATATCTCATTAGTTTGCTGTATCCTGTGGCTTATGTGGAAACAAAGGAATGGAAGAGTATTTAATGCTGCGGACGTTAACCCGAGGATGGTAATTGAACAGGCTGTGCGAGAACATAATGACTACTCGAGCACCAGTCTGCAAAAATCCCCAACTCTGCCCAGAATTGATAATAGTTCAGATCCGGCGGAATCCCGCTCCTAGCGGTTTTCTGAAAATTTACCTTTTGGGGCGTTTAAAAAGAACCCCAACTCTGCTGCCGTAGGGATCATATGCGTGCCGAGATGATGAATTTGGTGACTTTAAATGGGGTTTTGTCGATAAGGTTAAATCTCTTTCAGTGTAATCAAATGCCGAATGGAGGACAAAACTGGTGTCTTATTATATGTGCATATGATTATAATAGTCAATGGCAAGTTATTCCAGCGGAAGCATTGACATTTTTATCTGTGTGTATTTAAATTATACAAAATAAAACAAAAAAGATCGTAACTATATTTTGTTGGCCAAGTTCAACCTTTTCCTGCCCAATCGCAAAGTAAACATATAACAGAATTGGAAAAATTGCATAAAGCCTAATGTAGGACTAGCACAATATATATATATATATATATATATATTAATTACGATTCCTTATAAACTTCATATTTTATGTTGACTTTATGAATTTTACTTTTAGTATTTTTTTTATTCTTCTGAAAGGTAGAATATGCCCACCACGGAACTTCCAATATTTTGGAAAAGCAATACAGTGTGCTTTCCCTCGTGATTTGATTAAATCTCTTTTGAAAAAGCACATGCCCATATTTCTTTTTATACTATGCAAAATATCATTCGTTTCATCGATCCCATTCCTTTCATTGTTTCTTTTTCTTGGACATTTATAACTTTCATTGTTCTAAATCCCACCAGACCAGCAACCTATACATATAGAGCTTTGGCAAACGAGCTATTTTATTTGCAATTCACAGCATGTGAAAAGTATGACATTATATATAAATATTATAGTCAATCTTAATGACTAATTTTTAGATTACCAACGGTATCTCATTCCATATGATTCTCAGAGTGTCATTTTAAACTATTCTGTTTATACTGTGCTTTCAATGAAAGCACCTTTGTTATAAATACAAGTTTAAAGAGAGAACTCAATTTCAAAAACTAACCTATTAGAAGGAAGATCTTTTTGACTAATGGACCACACTACATTTGTGTGGCTCCTCAATGAGGAAACCCTTGTGCGTGTATCCATTTTTTTTCCCGCTCAAGTTCAAGGAGCTAGCAAAATTATAAAGTACTCCTCCGGTTCTTAATATAAGACCCATTTAACTAATTTGATTAGATTAAGGAATTTAGGTAAATTAGTTAATTATAAGAAATGTGACACGTTTTTCCTAAAATACCATAATCATCTTTCTTAATACCTCCTCTTCCTCTTCTAGTTGATTATGGTTGAGGAAGTATCCATAGGAGTAATTTAGAAAAAATTGAAAAATATGATAAATGGGTCTTATATTTAGGACCAAAACCAATTCAACAATTGGGTCCTATATTAAGGACGGAAGAGTATAAAATATAAAAGCAGAAGTTAAGAAGCAGGTTGCCAGATGTCCTATCGAATACGCCATTCTTCTTATTGTAAAATGACAGAGATGAGTACATCCACACACTGAGCACACATTTTTTTTTTTGGATACTATTATCCAGCTAATCTGGGTCGAGGTTTGTGGCTTCCCCTCCTTACAAAGATGTTTCCTTTGGGACTGATATATGAGCACACACTAATTGACACTAGTACCTCACTATTTCGCAAAAACACAGGATTGGGAACATCGAATTCTATATAGCCATTTTCTCATATTGAGGGATTACTACGGGACTTCTCACTTTGTGCTTGCCATCAGTCCAAGTCAACTCTCCAAATGAAGGGTCTGAAGTTTGGGCTAAACTTGATGCCTGCAAAATAACCATATAGCTCTTCTTTTGGTTTGTCCTCTGAAAAGTCAAAGTTCTTGGAAGAACAACAACCTTAACTCCTCGAGGGGCTTTGACATTTACAGTGTACGTACTTGGAGGCCCAACATTTGTTACCATACGAGTAACATTTACAGGTTTCATACCCAGAAAAGGCAATGTGATAGAAGGGTAATTAAAATCTTCTAGTTTGTAAGACCTTGGACATCTGTATGGCCTATTATAATTAAATTTTTCAAGTACTCCTACTCCCTCGTAACCATAAAAGCATAACAAGTTCAGGTAATCAGAAGTGCTGAGATCATAAACAAGTCCAGGGTCCATAGCAAGGTTGGGTCTGACAAAGCCTGCACCATAATGAAATGGAGTTGCTACTCGACCATCCTGTTGGTCCAGAATCTGTCTAAAGGTGTTATCCCGTATGCTTGCTATATCAACATAAATTTTTTATACTCATTAGAAAAGGAGAGAAAGCAAATTGTAAACATGAAAACAGAGACTAATGCATGTTATACCAGTGGTCATGATTGCTGATTTGATCATTGCAGGACTCCAATTAGGATGATGATTTTTTAGAAGACCAGCAATACCAGAAACATGAGCACATGCCATGGAAGTTCCGGATAGAATATTATAGTCAAAGTGAGCTTCATCTGAATCTAGGCCTGTAGGACTTGCAACAGGTGAATAAGCAGCAATTATATCCTGGCCTGGTGCAGTTAGATCGGGCTGTAAAAATGTTTTTAAAAAAAGAATGTTAAGAAGTTTAATACTTGATGAACGGGGGAATTAGACAATGTGAGAATGGATAACCTTGAGAATTGAGGGAAAAATCATGTTGGGTCCCCTTGCTGAGAATGCAGAAACTCTTGGAGCTGGTCTTACTGGTATAATTGTTTTTGCATTTTTCATAAATGCAAATGGGTTCCTGCAATATTGGAGAGCTTATAACACACAGGGCATCATGAATAGTGAAATTCATTCTTACGCGCACAGGAATTAACCTCTGAGATGACGAGTTCGGGGCAAGACTTGTGCCCTGATCAATATATAATTAATGTCAATAATCATAATATATAATTAATTTCATTAATCATAACACATAATTAATCTCAATAATAACCATAATAAATCTGAAAGAAGAGAAGCGATACGACCTTAAAGCGTTGGCCATTACTACGAGTAATATTACTGCTGAATTCTCTGTCTATGGAGCCAGCAGCAACAGTGAAGATCCAAGGCTCCACGGAGAAAACAGTCTGAAGTTTTGGTCCGTCATTGCCCGCCGGGGCAACAACCACGATTCCTCTGGCAACCGCATGGAACGATCCTACGGAGATGCCACTTATGGACCAGTCATCAATATGCACAGGAGTCGCCGAACCAAGCGAAACGCAGAGAATATCAACGCCATCATCGATGGCTTGATCAAAAGCATCTATCAGATCTTCATCAGTGCAATGTTCAGAACCATGACTCCCCCAGCAAACCTTGTACACAGCAAGACGAGCTCTTGGAGATCCTCCCTTGGCTGTTCCATTCCCATTGTTGAGAACACTTACTTTTCGAACGAAGTTGCCGCCGGCCGTTGACAAAATATGGGTTCCGTGTCCGGCAAAGTCACGAGCGCTTGTATGGTCAAGGCTCCCGTGTTTTATCTGGTACCCTTTGTAGAAGGTTTTTGCTCCAAGGAGTTTCCTATTTCATATGCATACTAAATGTAATAAATCATTCTCGATCTCAACCGTTTAAACTTTACGTCCAGGTCATACTTCTCTTGTCCTGTTCACAGGGCAGAGGGAATTTTTTTTATTCCATTTACAAGTCACATTAAGATTTTTTTTACTCTATTTATAAGTTACGAGTACGTTATTAAATTTGAAACATGAATATACTATTTTATCTTTTATTTACTATAAGATAGATTGTTATTTCCTTAGAAAGTGTATGTATTAAACATGACTAAAATTAAAAAATTATTATAGTTTAAAGTAGAGTTAATGTAATTTAAATTTTCTTTTTACTTATGTAAAAACATGTTAAAAATCTCCTATAAATAGGACCAGAGAAGTATATATTTTTAAATTATGAAAACTCAAGTTTTGATCAAACCTGTTGCAAAGAGTTCTGTTACGTGGACTATAAAGCTCGCATTTTGATCCACCGCGCCACTTCCTTGGAATGGGACCGTACCCATCATCTCTGAAGCTTCTGGATTCTGGCCAAACACCTATATATCCAATAAAACAACTCAATGGTAAAAATTCTCATTTTGGTTGCAAATGTTTCCAGATTTATAGGAACTTAAATAGCTTGGTCGTGAAATGGAGAGACATAGAGAAGTAATATATAGACAGACTTCATTTCATTTGCAAATAGTTAACTACCGGTGTCGAGACTGCCAATAATCACATTTTGACCAAATCTTCCTTTGACCCAAGCTGAGTCAGCTCTGACTCTTCCGTTTCTTTCTTGTCCTAGAAACTCCCATGACCTGGTTGTATGCACCTTATGCGATTGGCTCAAGAACACTGACACTACTTTTGGATTTTCTGCGTCCATTTTCCAACCATTTCATATCAATCATCACTTATCAATATTTAATATCGTATATGTGTACACACACACACACACACAAGGCTACGGGTCTCTCACTCTTGATCTCTGCTGCCTCATCATCTTCAAGTAATGCAGCAAAGCCATTGACGTGCCGGTTATATGAGTAAAAGATGGCTTCTTTGGCCCTTTCATGGCTGTCAAATCAAACATGTAACTGTTAAAACAAGTACTAAAAACATAGGATTCTCTAAAGAAAGAGAAAGGCTAATTATACCATTCAAAATAAATGAATTAGAGGTTGATTTAAAAAAAGAGAATGAGGATCCAAAAAACGAAAAGAAAGAGAGAAATAGTAACTTTGAAAATAAGTCAAACACAGAGATCTATGAAACTTGCATGCACCTTCCTAAGACCGAGGCAAGGAAATTATAATGGGAAGTTGTGGCAAAGTCCATATCAGCAGAGGAAGGTTTTGGACCATGAGAATGTGATCCCAAGTATACAATGTATGGCTGCAAGATGAAATTGATTAAGGTGATAAACAACCACAACAAGAATAACACCATAAGCATCCGATATCTTGGCCAACCCCACAAGTAATTACAAGTCAGACTAATTCAAATCGGGCCATAATAGGACCCATATGGGTGGCAACCTTACCAACTATACTACTGTGTTCTCAAAGGATTGAACCCATGACTTTTGATTGAGCTTGAAAAACTCCTACTAGTTGATCCAGGTGCGTGGTAGTAGAATAATACTGCTGTTAATTAATTACAAACCAAACTATGCTTGCTTACCTTTTTAATGGCATAGGCAGGTTGTTGCAGGTGTACCAAGCTGCAGATCAGAAATGACGAAAGAAGAAGGTGAAACATAGTTGAGCCTGTCAATTTGCTTCAACCTGAATGCGTGAGAAAGGCGACTCTATTTCGTCCCTTTATATAAATCCGTTCTCACGTGTTTGTGGATGAGTGGAACTTTTCTTTCTTCTTTTGCTTTTGTTTTGTCTTTTTAAAAAAATGTAATAAACAAATGGGCAATGACTTTGACTTCAAGAACTATAACAACCCATCTTTTGACATATTTATCAATATCTAAGAATATATTTACCTAGTTTGTTTTAATCACCTTGAAGATTTAGACCCATCATTATTGGACATTATCATTTTTTGAATTTTCTTAAATAACTGTTCTTAACTATTATACTAAACTTGTTGCTAGCATTACAAGTTTTATGATGCATATGTGATTCCCCTACTATTCCTTCTCAGATAAATACAAATTTTAGTATTTGCATTCAGACTCCATAGTCTTTTCCCCCTCAACGATTTAGAATTCAAAGTACATATTTCGGAATTTACATTTCTTTTTTTGAAGTATCATACAAATATGTATATGTGTGTGTATCATACAAATATGTATGTGTGTGTGTGTAAACAGACACACACATTAGAACACATGCTGGGAAATACTTTCAGGTTCACTCAGCAAGAAAGATGGTAAGGGAAAAAGAAGTATATTTAGTCATCTAACTTGAAATAAATTTCTAGTTTGGTCTCCTAATTTTATAAAATCTTTAGTCTCACATAATAATTTTGTGTGCCAAGAATTATTATTTTTAAAAAATTAAACTTATATTTTTAGCGTTTAAAAATATTTTATTAATTGCACAGAGAATAGCGTATCACTTGTAGCGTTTCGTGTACGATGGGCATTAACTATTTACCTATTTCATAGCAATTTCCTGAGGAAAAAAGTAATAATTCAAAAGCAATGGGAACTCATCAAGGTTGTTGAGACAAAGTTATAATTAATGCAATTATTTTACTGTCTCTTTATGCTTATGTGTTGTCCGCGTCTTTGTAATACCTTTGTTGCAACAGTAGTAGTCATCAATTATTGATCCCACTAACAAGGATTTGACGCGAAGACTGGGAAGAAAAAAAGGGTCAGAAGACTTGGAAAAAAGATTGGGAGACTCCTGTGAATGAGTCAAGAAAATAAAATTAAGAAAGTAACCTTTACAAATATATTTTTTATTTTGAGAAATTGGAAAGGTTAAAATCACCATCTTACCCTTATGGCTAGATTTTGTGCACAACAATGAGGAGATGGTTATTGTTTCGGGTTACAATGATAAGCACTATGGTATTGATTATTTTGTTAAGATCCAGAGTGTGCAAAATTATTTTTTTATTAATGCAAATTTAAAGTTTTAACTTATAATTTTGCATACGAAAAAAATAATTTTATTTGAGAGATAGCTGTATAATATAATATAATGAAGACCGATTACGTTTATATAATATAATGCCATTTGGAAAAGCACCAAAACAGAACAATATAGATATTAATTATTTATTTAAGAAGAACAAGATTTCTGCTTTAGGATGGTTTGGATTCCAAAGGAACAAATATTCTTAATAAAATCAAACGGTTCAATTTAATGAAATAACTAAAATTCGTTCAAAATAAACATTTTAATGTCTAGAAGTAAGAGGATAATATTTAAGCAGACAAAATTAAATTTCATATTTAATATATTATTTTGTGTTAATAACATTATAGAACTTGTTAACCGCATTACTAAAAATATAAAATGCTACTTTTTTTAATTTTCTGGACAACCTATTGTTAACTGTTATATCAAATTTATTAGCATTACAAATTTGATGATACATATATGATCCCCCAGTATTCCTTCTCAGATAAATACAAATTTTAGTATTTTCATTCAGACTTCGTAGTCTTTCCCCCCTCAACGATTTAGAATTCAAGTTATATATTTCGGAATTTATATTTCTTTTTTTGAAGTATCATACAAATATATATATATATATATATATTTATATGTGTGTGTGTGTGTAAACAAGACACACACATTAGAACACATGCTGGGAAATACTTTCAGGTTCACTCGGCAAGAAAAATGGTAAGGGGAAAAAAAAGCATATTTAGTCATCTAACTTGAAATAAATTTTTACTTTGGTCTCCTAATTTTATAAAATCTTTAGTCTCACATACTAATTTTGTGTGCCAAGAATCATTATTTTAAAAAAATTAAACTTAATATTTTTAGCGTTTAAAAAGATTTTATTAATTGCACGGAGAATAGCGTATCACTTGTAGCGTTTCGTGTTCGATGGGCATTAACTATTTACCTATTTCATAGCAATTTCCTGAGGAAAAAAGCAATAATTCAAAAGCAATGGGAACTCATCAAGATTGTTGAGGCAAAGTTATATTGGTGTTATATATGTGGTGCACGTCTTTGTAATACTTCTATTACAACAGTAATAGTCATCAATTATTAATCCCACTAACAAGGATTTGAGGCAAAGACTGGGGGAAAAAAAGGTGAGAAGACTTGGAAAAAAGATTGGAAGACTTCTGTGAATTGGCCAAGAAAATAAAAATAAGAAAGTAACCTTTAGACATATATTTTGTATTTTGAGAAAATTGAAAGGATATTTTTCTTCTATTTTTGACAACTAAATGTAAATTCTCTTAAATTTTGCTAAAACTATACAAATATTCATTTTATTTTTAAGTGCTTTTATAAACCTTCATATCAGTCTCCTTTTTTTTTCTCCCAATTTTCGCACAGCCAGATGAAACTTCAATCTATGAACTCTAGGCCCCTCCCTCTCAAGGTGTTGCATCTTAGTGAGAGATGTGAGTTTGATTTGAAGTATATGACATTCTTAATTATTGCGGTGTTCGTGATTTGGGGAATGTGACATATAACGCGTCTTTAAAATCCAGATTAGTAGCTAGTTTTAGGATCCGTATGATATAAAGAAAAATGAGAGGAGGGGAGAGGAAGGGAAAAAAAATTTTAATAAGCTCAATTTAAAAATTTTTATTACTCTTTTATATTACTTCTTTTCTTTATTAAAATTTCAAAATTCCACTTCTTCAATTTTTCAAATAGAGTTCATTAAATTTTTCCCCCCTTCCCTTCCTTTCCATTTCTCTCGTACCAAACATTACCATAAACTAACTTTGAGTATATGCATCAATATTGCACAAAAGTTCGCATGGGATGAATTAATTCCCCCATATAGCTACAGATCCATTGGGTTGGGGACCCATCATGAGAGATTGGGAAATGTTAAAATCACCATCTTACCCTTATGGCTAGATTTTGAATACAACAGTGGGAGATGATTATTGTTTCGGGCTACAATGATGAGTAATATGGTACTGATTATTTTGTTGAGATCTAGACTGTGCAAAATTATTTTTTTATCAATGAAAATTTAAAATTTTAACTTATAATTTTGTATGCAAAAAAATAATTTTATTTTAGAGATAGCTATAGAATTATTTTTTATTTTAAATTCTATATATATTTAAAAATAATTCATTAAAAGTACACAAATAAAATTATATTAAAGTAGAATTAGAGAGTAGGTTTAACAAATAAGTTAAACACAAAATTTAAACTTTCATTTGTACGCGTGATTATCAGTGACTTTTATGATTTAATTTGTGTAACCACATACATACTTGTTTTAGACAACCTTTTTGTCTTTTATGTATAGAAAAACTTTGTCCTGAGTATGTTGAGGAAAAGTTGGAAGCGAACAATAGGGACCTCATTATTTCTGAAGATTAATTAAGTTCATATAATATAATGTGCAAAAATACAGAAACAAAATAAGATATATAATTATTTATTTAAGAAGAAATTTTTTTTAATTTTAAAGTAGTTAGATTCCAAAAAGAAACAAATTTAGAAATACCTTGTATGACTTTGCATCTATATTGAAGTGGTTGTTATATGTCTTTCTCCCATAATTTAAAATTTAGTTAATGTGTTTGAAAGTTTGCTTTCAATTTTTATACTAACTAAAACTTGACATATCCATGCATATTGAAAAAAATAAATAAATAAACGGACTTAATGACCCCAAAAAAAATAACAAACTCACATGTCAATTATTATCTTCTTTATAATTTTCTATACCCCTATCTTAAGTTGATCAGAATAAATATGAAAGGTTTGAAATTGCCTTTTTTATATTTCTTTTTTTGAATTTTGAGGATGCAATGTGCATAATAAAATAAAGTTTGAAATCAACAACTGAAGCATCATAGTTGAACCAATATCGTTTTGGTCAAATGAAAAGAACTCGAAGCTGAAATGAAAGGAATATTAAAGAATATTTATTCATGATTTGATTTTTTTTAATAATATTATTTTTAAATTATAAAGAGCCATTTTGGTCCTTTAACAATATTCATAAATCCCTAATTAGGCTTATTGGCCTGATTAAGAATTTGTTAAAAGTGTAAGCCTTAATTTAAATTTTAATATTTTAACCACATTTAATTAGGATTCTCCCAATTCAATATAATAGTTATAAGAAACTGGAACTCTATTTCTTTCTTAAATTTAATATATCAGCATCTATGAATGTTTTGTAAATGTTTAAAATTTTAATACCAGTATTTTTTTTTGGCTAATAAAGTTAACGATGTTAGAAATAAAAGACAAAAGATATTTTATTAAATTAAGAGATGAAAATGAAATCTTACATAAAATTAAAAATGAACAAAAATTCATTTTTGCCATGGCTTAAATATCTCTTCTTCATCTTAATAAGATGGTTAGAAGTGATTTAGATGCAGAAGTTGAGGAAGTACAGTCGGAATGTAGTGAAGCTGCTCAGAAAAGAGCTGAAAAACCATAAAAGTTTTGGTTGATGCAATTTCGCAGAAGCAGAATTAAGTAATCTGCGATTTCAGAGGAACTGAAGGCGAAGGCTTTACACTCTTTGCACAAAGTGATAGCCAGGCTGTTATGTGGGGCAAAGAAGTGGGAAAGAAAACATGAAGACTTGAAAAGGTTGAAAGAATTTTGTTTAATGGTGTTGAAGAGGGAAAAAACAATAAAAAGAGTAAGCTATATAAATATTTTTTATTTATTTAAAAATCCACTTTAATCATTTGTAATTGAAACTACTTCTATATAAAGTCCTCATTTAATATATGCAATAAATATGTATGATTTGAGGAGAAATTATAAAATTAAAAGATAAAATAGATTGGGATTTTACATTTAACACCAAAACAAACATCAACTGAATAAAGTAATATTATAAAGTTTAAAGTAGCTTAAAAAAATCTTTTGAACTAAATTTCTGTTAATTTTTGCTGTAAATTTTATTAAAGGAAAATCTCAATAAAATCCAGCTAAACTACATAAATCCAAATTAAGATCTAGATTTTTAACAAATTCCCAATGAAGCCATGAGGCCCAACTTAAGATTTTTAAATGTTGTCAAATGACTAAAATGCCTTTCTTTAATTAAAAAAAATGATTATTTTATCCTTTATAAATCTTTCATCTCTTATGATTATTTTTTAGGAATAAAAAAACAAGTAATTTTATAGTGTTCAAAATCTGTATGTATAACTAAGCTTAAAATAATATTTTAATTACATGAAATATTTAATATTATATTCATATAATTTACATCAGTTTTATTGACTAAACATTCGATTCAGAAAATATAAAATATATTTTATTTTATTTTTCTGTGAAATATTATTTATATCAATTAAAAAAAAATTTTAAACAGAATATTTTTTTCTAAATGTTTATTTAAAGGGTACTTATGTTGTAATTTAAAGTGTTTGATTAAAATATTTTTGAAAGTTTTAGTTATATATATACAAATTTTAGACATTGTAAAAATTACTTATGTATTTTTTAGTCTCAAAAAATAATCATAAGATATGAAAGACCATTTTAAAGGGATAAAATAATCAATTTTTCTTTCTAATTAAAGAAAGTACTATGGTTATTTAGCAACATTCATAAATCCCTAATAAGATGGCATGACCTAATTAAAAATTTATTAAAAGTGTAAACTAGTACTATATATTCATGTTTGTTCTAGAGTGGCATCCATCCCCAAGGTATGGCTACTTATGTCATTTGGTTGATGGAAGTTAGGGTGAAGCTCTAGTGTGGCAGCTTTAAGTGTTCAAATGTCGTAAGCTGTTAGTACAATAATGTTTTTTCTTCGGATTTTGTGAGGTATGCTTGATTTGGTTGTTCATATGAATTTGGTGTGTCCAATTAATTATTACTCATTCGATCTTAAATATAAGACCCTTATACACACTAGTATAAGGGTCATATATTTAGAATCCAAAGAGTATTAGTTAATCTCCCAAGTGTTGTTAGTGAATCATGAGATTTGGAGGATTTTATAATTTGAAGTGTGTTGTTCTCAGTATGATTTGTAGAATGTGATGTGCGAGTCTTGAGATAAACTAGTTTTAAATTAACTTCTTTTACACGTCAACCCGAGATTTTATATTGTAGTAACAAAACAAAAAATTGTTGGTGTAAGTTTCTTGTCTTTGCTGGTTCAACTTTTTGACAACAACATATAATTTAAAGAATCCTGATAAAATTTAAAACAAATAAAAAAATATTAGTTAATGCATATTTTAAAATGAGTAAAAAAAATTCTTACCCTTGCCATTGATGATGAATTAAAGTATTAAACTGGAAAAAAAAACCTGATAATTCGCCCCACCCCAGATGCCAATGGTTTTGGTTTTTAAAATTTTGACCCATCTTACCAAAATTAAATGGGCTTCTGCATTGGTTCTCTTGTTCGTGGGCCCAAAATCCTCGCTTCTGAAAAATACAAATCGAAATTCCCGGGGGAAGGCTCGCGGGGACTTCTTCTGGTTTTTTTTTTTTGGGGGGGGGGGGACAAATAAAAAAAAAGGTTTGGCATTTTGACTGGTTTAGTTGTATGAAACTCTCCAGAGACAGCTTTTTTTTTTCCTAAGGGAAAAGTAATTTAGAAGTCCTCATAGTTTTTATTGATTTTGAATTAGATTCTTAATTTTTTTTCTCTCTTTATTGAGTCCTTAAACTTTCCACTGTCAAATCTGTCAACCATTGCCATTAAATAAGAACTATCTTAAAAATTTCAGTTTAGAAAGCAGCGATACAGCTTTGAAACATCTCCCTCACCATTCAGTTTGACCTTGTTTGGAGCATCTTGATGCTCGAGTCATCTCTTGCCCAAGCGGCACAATGAGGGTCACCCGTTAAAAATTTTCTAACAACATCCCACACTCATCAATTCCTGCGACTGCAACTTGGCCTTTTCACTGCAACTCGACCCTACCCTTCCACCATAGTGAAACTTAATTACAGTACGTACGGTGTTTATTGATTTTCCAGGCAAGGCATGAAAAATGTTAAGAAGCCCACATGAGCTTTTAATATATATAATTGCAATTGGGAAATCAAAAGCAAGATCAGGTCTACCATTGACTACTCTAGCCATATGCATGTTAATGGTTCGATGAAAATTACAAATTTCACAATCATATAATGTAATATTATATATACATACATATATATAGTGAAGATTTCAGGAAATATTAATTGATTCTTGAAAGGGTGGGAGATTGCAATAGTAGTCGGATCATTAGCAGAGGCCTTGTTTTGCTAGTGGGCGGTTCAGTTTACTCTGTTTTTTTTAATTATTATTAAAACAGAGGAGGCTCTCCCACTTTTGTCACTTTTTTTATCTCACTCCTCACACACAGAGATGTTGGGGTTGGGTCCTTCTGTCTCTAGTTTAGTTCCAACATGAGCGGAAGGGTTGAGGCGTCGTGGCATGAACGGAAGGGGAAGGAGATGTTTTAGAGGTGTATCGCCGCTCCTTAACGAAAACTTACAACAGAGTTGGTACTTATTTAACAACAAGGACTAATGAATTTAACAGTAAAAAGTTTAAGGATCTAATAATAAAAAGAAAAAAAACTTAATGATTTAATTCAAAATCAATGAAAACTATATAAAGACCTCCAAATTAGTTTTCTCTTTTTTTTATAACTAAGCATAGGTATTCTCTTATTAAAGATAATCATAATTACAGCATTCTCAAGTGCTAAATATAGGCATGATTCTCTTATTCTCTTATCAGAAGCAATCGTAATTGAAGCATTCTTAAGCACTAAATATGGGCATGATTCTCTTATTTATATAATCATATATATTAGATAGAACTATCATTTGATGCAACTTTTAACAAGTGCAACTACTATAAAGACTACCTTAAAAAAATAGATAAATATGAGAAATAAAGTAGATTGAGGTTTTATATTTAAAACCAAAATGAATATCAAACTAATTTCTCATATCAAGTATTGAAAGTAGTCATTTAATTTGTAGCCCAAAGAACTATTATTAATTAATAATGTAAATACATGCTAGTAGTAATAGGTACGGAGATTGTTTTCTCTGTTACTTAGTTTTGGTTGTGCTGAATAATTCTCGGAGTTTCTAAACAAATTGTTATTCCACAAGATTAATTTTGACGGAAAAACCGGAAAACTTGGGCAAATATTTCCCAACGTCCTAAATATAAAACTTATTAAAGGCTTTATTTTATCTTTTAAAAGGATAAAATGATTCAAATTCTTATTAAAATTTAGGGACTGATATTTTAGATAAAAGGAAACCTTAAGAACTAATTAAAACTCATGGTTTAAAAATATACAGACCAAAACCAAAATAAAAATAAATTACTGTATAGGCTTATCAGCTCTGGTTTATACAATTATATAACAATATTATGGTAATTCTTTGTTTATTTTTCTTATCATATTTTTTTAAAAAAATTAGTGATTCATATTTTATAAAATAATCTTGTATTAATTAGAAACACTTAAAAATGACTTACAAATAAGAGATCACAAATTTAAGTTATATTAAAAAAAACAGAAAAAGAAAGAGAGGGCATGAGTTTACAAACAAATAATAATAACTATTATATGTATAATAACTTAATGACAATATGTCTTTGATCAATCCATCTTCTCTAGCTTGTTATAAGGGGGATTGGGGTTCTTCATTTGTTTCAGCTTTCCTTTCAGTTTTTTGTTTTTTTAGGTTTGTTCCCTTTTCATCTCTATACATTTAAAAAAATCTATTGTACTTTATGTCTTAAAAAAATGTAGTCCTTACATAAACCTTTTATACTTTTTGACGAGTTCAAACATTGTATTTCAAAATTAAAAAAAAATTAAAAAAAAAAGATTTTTCAAGCATGAGTCACTCAGTGTGTTCTTATCCCAAAAATTTTTGTGGTGTTGGTTTGAGCATATATATAGGTAACGGTGGCGATTGATTGACTTATCACACGGCCATTAAATTAGACTGGAATTATTAGAAGACTTCACAAAACTAACATAGAGACCACAATTGAGTGTGATTTGGGCAAAGACGTGGGAAATAAGGTTGGGAAGACTCGGAAAAGAAGCTACAGGACACTTGGGAAAAGGTCATTTTAAAAGAAAAATTAAATAAATAAAAAGAGTAAGCCATACTAATGGCAAAATTATATTTTCCTTTTCAACCTAAGCACCCAATCGACCATCTATTACCATACATATGTTTATTGTAATGTTTAATCTTGAAGTTTCTTTAATTATCACAATATTGATCATGGAATGTACATTTTTATTTCAATTTCTTTTTTTTTGGGGAAATTTTTATTTACAATTTCTATGTTATAGTGAAAGACGGAAAAACACAACACATGAGAGACCCATATGCTCAGTTAATAAGAATAAATTTAAAAAAACCCTAAAAAAACAATGTTGAAATCTTATTAGAACTAAAATAATGCCTTCAATAAGCTTCCAAATTTAGAAGATGAGGAAATATTTGTTAAGTTCTAAGGTTTCTTCCCCCTCAAAATTAATTTTTTATGGAATAAATACCGATCGAGTCATTTATAAAAATATTTTTTAAAAGTATTTTTATGACAAAATTTTTCTGACATATTTATTTTGTATTCTGTAAAATCACTTTTAAAATAATAATTTGGTTTTCACTTAAATACTCATTAAGTCAATATGCTTGTGATAGGTTAAGTCTTTAGACCTTTTTATTATTATTATTGTTTTCTTTTTCAAAGTCGTTTTACTTGTCGTCGGTCCGACGGTAAGGATATCTTCTACTGGTTTTTAAACGTGGTTTTCATCTAGTTTAATATTATTCATTAAATTAATTTTCCCTATAATTAATTTGACTCAATTTCAAATCTAAAATTTCTATAATTTAACCTTTTTTTTTGGTACTTGTATAATTCAACAATTTGAAACTAAACTGTATTCATTATCTTTGTCGTGGCCTTGACTTCTTTCTGTTTTCCTTTCATTTTTTGCTTTTTTCTGTTAGAGTTTTCTTCCCTTTTCTTCTCTATTAGGAAAAAAAATCTATTGTACTTTGTCTTAAAAAATTTAGTCCTTGCATAAACCACTTATAATTTTTGACGAGTTCAAATATATTCTTTTAAAATTAAAAAATTAAAAAAAAGAAACTTTTCAAGCATGAGCCTCTCGTGTGTTCTTATCCCTAAGATTTTTGTGGTGTTGGTTTGAGCTTATATGGGTAATGGCAGTGATTCACTGATTTATCACACGCCAGCCATCAAATAAGATTGGAATTATTAGAAGACTTCAGAAAACTAATATAGAGACTGCAATTGAGTGTGATTTGCTCAAAGACGGGGAAATAAGGTGGGGGAAAAAGGTTGCAAGACTTTTCCATGGAGAAATAACAAAAAAAGACTACTGAAATGAAAAAATTACACATGGGGACCGGTTTATAAAAATTATTGTCAAAATCCATACTATTGTTGGCAAAACCAATAATAATATTGTTATGAGTCTTTATTTGTAATTTTTTTATTTTAGCCATCTTTTTTTGCCATTTTTCTTTTTGGATAAGAGATCATTAAAAAATAAAAAGAGTAAGCGATACAAATATTTTTGAGAAAATTGTAGATTTTTCCTTCTATTTTTGAGCATTAATGTAAATTCTTTTCAATTTTGCTAAAATTTTACTAACTTTCATTCTATTTTTAAGTGCTTTTATCAGCCATCCTTGAAAAAAAAACAGAGAGATTTAATTATATCATTCTCCTTCCAGTTTTTTTTTTCCTTTTAAATCATACAAAGCTCCTATCCGCTTGCAAAATTAACTTGTCATGAAAATGGAAAGAACTAAATCTTGAAAAACATTTAGAACAAGTCCATATATGTTATGTTTTGTTTTGCTTGGAATATTTTTATAGATTTTGAGAATAAAGAGAAATATGTTTTAATAACTGAAGGAAAAAATAACGCAATTTATTTTTTCTTTTTAATTTTATATAAAAAAATTAATAGTAAAAAAATATATTTAGTCTTTTAATTATATATAAAATTTCAGTTTAATCTCTTAATTAACTTTAAAAAGTATATTTTTGGTTATTTAATCTTAATAATTAGTTTTAAACGATAATTTTTTGTAATAATCATGATTATTTGAAAAATTAAACACGATATATTATCATTTTAGAAGTTTTTATCAATATTTGAGATCCTAATATTATCATTTTTTGTTAATGATTTTAGAACTAAATAACTAAAAGTATACTTTTTAAAGATAAAGATAAGGTACCAAAATAAAACCTTATATAGACTAAATATACTTTAACCAATAATTAATATGGTTTCAAAAAAAATTTAAATTAAAAAAAAATCCACAGGAGCTTATATAAATATTTCAAGGAACCATTTCGATCGCTGCTTCATCACTTCAAGAAACAGTTTCATGATGATTCTTCGTTGGACGTCACAAATGCCTCTGATTCTGTTGGTGTTGCTATGTGCAGTGAGATTCAGCACAATCACTTGCTGCCATGGGAGGGATCGACGTTCACTGTTAAGCTTCAAACAAGGCGTTGTTGATCCCTCCAACCTCCTCTCTTCTTGGTCTTCTCTCCCAGATTGCTGCCAATGGGATGGGGTTAAGTGTGATCGCAATAACAGAGTCGCAGGCCTTTTTATGTTAATTTTTTGCTGTAAGTTCTATTAATTTCGGGTGCTTAGCTTTGTTTCCAAACAATGGTCATTCTATCATTTCAATAAGATATTAATTATTTACTTGACTACTTTATCCTTCAATAAGGAGAGATGGAAAAAGAAAAAGACGTTACAATGTAAAATATTACATGGGTGAAATTAAGCGGAGAAAATATCACGTGCATGCATTTAATACCACGGCATGCGTTGTGAGAGATTTATTATTGCATGGTGACGCTCAGGAATCAGGATACCTTTGCCGCGGCAATCGATGGCGGTGATTGATTTGAAATTGAGGATGTTTTATCCAATTACTTTGATGTCGAATGATTCTTATTTCTTCTGATTTTTAATGTAAAAGTCATTTAACTAATTTTATATAGCTTAAAAAAAAAGATAAATTAGTTAATTTTTAGAAATGTGATGCAATCTCCCCAAAATAATCCTCTATAAAATTAGATTCTATATTAACTTATAAGTTAGATAAATTAGTTTGAAAAAAGATGATATAGGACACAAAATAAACTGAAATTTTATATTTTGAACTAAATTTAACCATTAACTAGCTTTTATATTAGCAATAAGAAAGAGTACTAATTAAAATCCATTAATTGAAGTACTCTTTCATCTTTGAAATATTCATTTAAATACTCAATTGCCAATAACACTACTTCCTCCGTTATTTATTATAAGAGACAAGTAACTAAAACCCATTGAACAGAAAATTAGTTAAAATTGGTTAAAAATAATAAATAAGCAAAAAATGTGATTTAATTATTTTTTTAAAAATATCTTCGAACTGTCTCTTATAAAAAGAAACATGCCCTTTCTATACTCCTCCGTCCTTAATATATGACCCAATTGTTGAGTTGATTTTGGTCCTAAATATAAGATCCATTTCTCATATTTATCAATTTTCTCTAAATTATCTCTATGGATACTCCCTCAACTATAGTCAAGTAGAAGGGGGAGAAGGGACATTAAGAAAGATGATTATGGTGTTTTAGAAAAAATGTGTCATGTTTCTTGTAATTAGCTAACTTATCTAATTTTCTTAATCTAATCAAATTAGTTAAATGGGTCTTATATTAAGGATCGGAGGAGTAAATTGTTTCTGTCATTTAGATTTTGCTGTTAATTATATAAATTCGAGCGCGGATGATGGGTGAGGTAGAAGCAACGAATGGAAGAGAATAATTGTCTCCAAATCATTTTATATTTTCTACATCCGTTACTTAATATAAAAAAGTTAGTTAACTAATTTGAAAAAATTAAAAAAATTTGTTAATTTAGTTATTTGTAATAAATATAAGTTAAATTTCTTAGAATACCATTAGCTAGAACTACTATTTAATAGAATCTTTAATATGTGTAACTATTACAGTGACTGTTTTGAAACAAATAAATAAATACAAGACACAAAATAGATTGGGGTTTTATATTTATGATCAAAATGAAACTCAAACCAGCTCTTATATTAAGAATTGAAGCTACTATAATTCAGTCTTAACGCAGATAAAGACAAATAATTCAAAAGCAATGAGAACTGATGAGGAGTAATTCAAAGGTAATTCATAGCTAATTAAATCATTTTATTTTATTAGGAATTCTCTCTCCCACGTGAGAGCTTTCTCTCTCTCCCTGTGAGAGTTAGTTACGGCGGTTATCGCCGATTTCCTTGAGTATGTCCTCCGCCGCCCACTGCGACGGAGTAAAAAGAGTGTGCTACACCTTCGTGCATTGCGACGGTGTAGTGGTGAGTTTTTTCTTTGGTAGATATGGAAGAAAGAGGTTCGGGAGCGAAGATGTATTCTGGTGATGGAAGCAGTAGTAATGGAGGTTTGATGGCGAATCTGAAATGGAGGAGAAAAGAACAGAGGAAGATGTATGGAGGTGCTTTAGTTGGCAAATTGATTTCAGAAAAACGCTTGAACAGAGGTACTACCATCCAGATGATTAGAAAGGGATGGAATCTTCTGAGGAATGAGGACTTAGAGATCGTGGAGGTGGATGACCAGGCGTTTATCTTTCACTTCCGCAGGGAAGAAGATTATTCGAGAATCTTGCGAGGAAGACCATGGTCGATACAGGGAGTCTTGTTGAACATTCAAATTTGGCAGGACTTTATGGTGTATAAGGAGGTGGATTTCGATTGAACACCTTTTTGGATCCAGTTTCATGACTTGCCTTTAGAAGCCATGGACATTGAAAACACACTTATGTTAGGATCGCTGGCTGGTGAAGTCTGTTTGGTTGAAGATCCGAGAAGAGGTGAATTACTGATAAGGAATTTCCTGCGTGCTAGGGTGTTGATTGACTTGCGAAAGCCTTTGATCACTGGATTGTGGACTCCGCGACCAGGGAAAGATCCGGTATGGATCAAGATCAGGTATGAACGTTTACAAAATTACTGTTTTCGCTGTGGAATAATAGGACATGATCAGAGAGGATGTAACCGAGGTGAAGATGATGAGGACAGGATTTTAGAAGTAGAATATGGAAACTGGCTTGGTGTCCCTAATGCAAGACCAGTTGAGAATGCTATAAGGAGGTGTAAAGAAGGATGGGAGGAGTATAAAGAAGGAAGGAAGATTGATATAAGTGAGCTGATTGAAGCTCCAAGCACCAAACCAGATGAAGTTGAAATTCTAAAAACATCTGATAAAAAAGCTTCTGATGAGATTAAAATAATTGACAAGCAAGAGAAGGCTGTAAGGGAGGAAGTCAGGGAGGTAGAGGAGGAGACTACACAATGGAATGAAGCTGAGATAAAGGATGCAGTAGCTAAGCAAAAGGTTAATGTAAGAACCAATAAAGAGAAATCCGTCTCTAATGCTGGTACTGGTATCCAAAATGACGATTTATCACTGAATAGCAAAGAAGATTTCTCTAAGGCCATTGTTATATATGGAAAAAATTCCCCGGTGACTGAAGTGACAAGGGGAATGAATAGAATAAAATTAAAAAGAAATTTAGAGGATGTTGAAGAGGAGACACAAAGGAAGAAGCGAAGGCTGTTTTTTGATGAAGTGGGGGAATGCAGTGAAATAAAGAAGCCGATGGTTACACCAACCACTGGAAGGAAAAATGTGAGACTGCTGAAGAAACAATCTAGGAAGGCGTGTGGTAGAAAGTTTAAAGGAATTGTGATCCAGGAGTTTGATCATATGAGCAGAGTATTTGAGAAGGAAGTTAAAGAGATGAGTGGTTTGCTTGCTGAGGGTTTTGGTGGCTGTCCTTCAACAGCCACCCAAGAGCAATGAAGTTCATATCCTGGAATTGTCAAGGCTTGGGAAGGGCCTTGACAATAAATAAACTGAGGGATGAGTGTTTGAAGTTTAGTCCCTCGGTCATCTTCCTAATGGAAACCAGGATGCATAGTAGTAAACTCCAGCATTTGAGAGGAAAATGTAGGATGGATGAAGAATTTTATGTAGATCCGAGAGGAAGGAGTGGTGGCTTGGCATTATGGTGGAAACTGGATGTTACTGTGAATATATGGTACCATTCCAAAAATATTATTCATGTGAGCCTTGATTCTTCGACTATGTCAGCACCTAAGTATGTGACCTGTGTATATGGGGCACCCCGTATTGAAGACAAGATGGCAGTGTGGAATAAGATGAGAAGTATTGGTGCTAAAATAAATGATTCTTGGATCTGCTTTGGAGACTTTAATGATGTGCTTTCAATTTCTAAGAAAGTGGGAAGAATTCCAGCAGATATAAGAAGAATTATGAACTTTCAATGTATGCTTGCGGATTGTCAACTTATGGACTTGGATTATCATGGTGCTTGGTATACGTGGAGTAACAGAAGGCTGGGAACTGATCATGTCAAGGAACGGCTAGATAGGGCCTTTGGGAACACTGAATTCAGAATGATTTTTCAGAAGGCTGCGGTGCTTCACATCAAACCAGTGGGATCTGACCACCACATGCTTGTTATTGACTGTGATTATAGGTATGTGAAGGTTCCAAAATTATTCAGGTTTGAGGCAGTATGGGCTGAACATGAAGATTTTCTACCTATAGTTCACAGAGGTTGGAGAATTAGAGAAGGGATTGAAGGAGCCAGTGTTGATGATATTGTAACCAGACTCAAAAACTGTAAAAAAATTCTACTGGGATGGAGTAAAGAAGCTTTTCCAAACGCAAAGAAGCTGATTGAGAACTTAACTTTGAAACTCTCAGTTTGCAATAGTGGAATCCTTGATGAGGCTAGGAGAGAGGAGGCAGATTCTTTGCTAAAACAAATTGAGGAGGCTTGGGAGAGGGAAGAGAAATACTGGTGGCAAAGGTCAAGAATTAATTGGCTTTCTGCAGGAGACCGAAATACAAAATTTTTTCATTCATGTACTATCCAGAGAAGAGTGAGGAATAAAGTGGTTAAGCTGAAAGGGGAAGATGATGAGTGGTTGGAGGAGGAGAAAGATATAAATGATGCTTTTTCCAAGTTCTACTCTGAGCTCTTTGCTTCAGGTGGCAGAAGGAATATGGAGGAAGCTTTAGTTTACGTTGATAAAACAGTATCTGAAGAAGATAATAAAAAGATACAGAAAGCTGTCACAATGGAGGAAATCAAGCTGGCTGCTTTTCAGTTGAATGGGTTAAAAGCCCCGGGTCCTGATGGCTTCTCTGGTTGTTTCTATCATGCAGCTTGGGGAGAAATAAATGGTGAACTAGTTGAGATGATAAAAGATTTTTTTGATCACAAGGTAAGTTTGCAGCCTATTAATAAAACCAACATTGTCTTGATCCCAAAGGTTGATGTTGCAGAAAAGGTTGGTCAATTTAGGCCAATAGGTCTTTGTAACTTTGTTTACAAGATAATTTCTAAAGTGTTGGCCAACGGATTGAAACCTTTGTTGATGAGAATCATTTCTGAAAATCAGAGAGCCTTTGTAGCTGAAAGGTTGATCCAGGACAATATAATAGTAGCCCAAGAAGCATTTCATTATTTGAAAAATAAAAAGAAAGGTAGGAAAGTGGAAATGGCAGTAAAGATAGATATGAATAAAGCCTATGACAGGCTAGAATGGTGCTTTATTGAGGCAGTAATGAGAAGGATGGGTTTTGGTGAAACGTGGATTGGATGGGTAATGGAATGTGTTAGCTCTGTCAGTTTGAACTTGATGGTGGGGGGAAGAAAAATAGCTGATCTGAATATGAAAAGGGGTATTAGACAAGGGGATCCTTTGTCGCCTTCTCTCTTCATCATTGCGGCTGATGTACTCTCAAAAATGGTTCAATGGCATGTGGATAACAATAGGCTGCGTGGAATAAAGCTTGCACATCAGTGCCCAGTTTTGTCTCACTGCTTTTTTGCAGATGATGCCATCTTCTTCATTAATGCAAGAAAGCAGAATTGTAGGGTGCTGAAGAAGATCTTTGATGCTTATTGCAACGCTTCAGGTCAGGCTATTAATATTGATAAATCTTGTGTCTTCTTCTCAAAAAACGCAGATGAAACCCAGAAAAAAGATGTATATGATGAACTGGGAATTAAAGCAAGTATAGATCCTGGGAAGTATTTGGGATTGCCTTTACTGTGGGGAAGATCAAAATCTAAGGCTCTAGCTTTTGTAAAGAATAAATTGGGCAGCAAATTACAAGGGTGGAAGCAGAAGCTGTTGACCTTCGCTGGGAGAGAGATCTTGATAAAAGCTGTGGCAAATGCTATTCCTATATTTCCCATGTCTTGCTTTAGGTTTCCTAAAAATTTCTGTAGAGAACTTGATAGTTTGATTTCAAGATTCTGGTGGGGGCAAAAAGATGAGGAAGGAAGAATTCATTGGAAGTCTTGGAAGTCTTTAAGTGCTCCTAAGATGGAAGGGGGATTGGGATTCAAAGATTTGGAGCTGTTTAATCTCGCTTTGCTGGCAAAGACAGCCTGGAGGATTATACTAAATCCTGAGGACTTTTGGTGCAGGATTTTAAAAGGGCTATATTTTCCAGAATGTGATTTCCTAAATGCAAAAAAAGGAAATAAAGCTTCTTGGTGCTGGTCAAGTATATTGGAGGGTAGGGAGCTGTTGAAGGAGAATTTGTGTTGGAAGATTAATGATGGTGGAAGTGCGAAAATTTTCACTGATAAATGGCTGCCATCTGTTAAAGGTTGTAAACTAAGAGGTACAACGTTGGAGGATGATAAAAAAGATTTATATGTGAAGGCTTTAATTGTTAATGGAAAGTGGGATTTTACACAAGTTGAGGGAATTTTGAGTGATGAGGAAAAAGACTGGATAAAAATGATTAAACTCCCTGGTTTGAATTGTGCTGATAGACTAATTTGGCTGAGAAGTAGAGATGGGTTTTATTCAGTCAAGATGGAATACAGAGTAACAAAGGAGAAAGCAGAACAAATGGAGAAAAGAGATCCTACTTCCTCTTATAAGCCTTCAAAATCTCTTTGGAGTGGTATATGGAGGATTAAAATGCCTCCAAAGGTTCTGCATTTCATTTGGCGAGCTATCAACGGTGCCTTGGCAACAAAGGAAGCTTTATTTAGAAGAAAGTGTTCTCGTAGCCCTATGTGTGATATCTGTCACATTCATCCTGAATCTGTTGAACATATGCTGTTTCTATGTCCCTGGGCACAAAAGTGCTGGTTTGGATCTCCTCTTACTTTGAAATTTAAAGAAGTTGGGATGAGTAGCTTTGGTAGATGGTTAGAAGAATGGTTATAGATGAAAGAATGCCCTGGAAATGATGAAATTGCCCTCTTTGCAGGTATCTGCTGGTGTATATGGAAAGCAAGATGCAAATTTATCTTTGAAAAAGTAGAAGTGGATCCATGGCTTTGCGTTGCAGGGGCAATGAGACTGGTCAGAGACTTTTCTGAGGCTACTGTGCGAAATAGGAGAAGGTTGACTTCTTCTAATATTGAGGAAAGGAAGGAGAAATGGGTAAGACCTGTTAGGGGAAGAATAAAACTTAATATTGATGCAGCCTTTTGTCACAAGAGTGGAAGGGCAGCAGTAGGAATTGTTGGAAGAAATGAGGAAGGTGAATTCATTGGTGGATTAGGGAAGGAGGTGGAAGCTGCCACTCCTTTTATGGCAGAAAGTCTTGCTTTAATAGAGGCTTACAAGTGCGCTGATTTTCTACAAGGGAATATGGTGACAGTAGAAACTGATTGTGCAGAATTGTTTTTTAGAATGAAGAAGGGAAATGTTGAAGGAAGTGAGTGGCAGAGCATCGAAGTTCTAAAGATGTGTTTGATGTTGCAAGGCTCCTTGATGAGCTGGGATTTAGCCTTGGTTTCCAGGTTGGGGAACAAAGCTGCTGATCGTTTAGCAGCTAATGTTATGAGAGGCATGGTACCTCACGGATGGCTATCTCAGCCACCATCCTCTCTTTGGCTTTTATTGCAATTGGACCTTGCTAATTCGTTTGCTGATGGTATGATCAGGGAAGGTATTGGTTAACTAGTTTTGCTTTTATCAGTTTAGGCGTGCTGTTAGTTTCCTTTCCGTTTTTGTTTTCTTTTGGTGTGTTAGGTTGTATGTTTAGGGCTTTATGAGTGTTTTTTTCTTTTCTTGGGCCTTAAGTGGCTATTGGTGTTTGTATCCTTTGTTTTGGTATTAATAAAATTGACTTGTTTTGCTCAAAAAAAAAAAAAAGGTAATTCATAGCTATTCAAAGGGACCGCGGACGGGCCATCATATAGTTATTACCCATTTCACAGCAATTTCCTGAGGAAAAGTAATTCAAAAGCAATGGGAACTGATGAAGATTCTTAAAAAATCATCAAGCTATACAAAATAATGAAGATCTATCAGTAGGGCCTCAAAAAGCTTAAACACAACCAAAAAGCAAGTTAAACAGATGAAAATGACGCGCGTAAACCCCAACAAACAAACAGAGAGAAAACCAAAAGCTCCATTATTTATTACAAAAGCTCTGCAGTGTGTTTAGGAAAATGCGGAAGCCAGAAATGAGAACTTCGTTATATATGAAGACCGATTAAGTTTATATAATATAATGTCATTTGAAAAAGCAACAAAACAGAACAATATAGATATTAATTATTTATTTAAGAAGAACAATATTTCTGTTTTAGGATGGTTTGGATTCCAAAGGAACAAATATTCTTAATAAAATCAAACGGTTCAATTTAATGAAATAACTAAAATTCGTTCAAAATAAACATTTTAATGTCTAAAAGTAAGAGGATAATATTTAAGTAGACAAAATTAAATTTCATATTTAATAAATTATTTTGTGTTAATAATATTATAGAACTTATTAATCGCATTACTAAAATTATAAAATGCTACTTTTTTGAATTTTCTAGACAACCTATTGTTAACTGTTATATCAAATTTGTTAATAGCATTACAAATTTCATGATACATATATGATCCCCCAGCATTTATTCTCAGAAAAATACAAATTTTAGTATTTGTATTCAGACTTCGTAGTCTTTCCCCCCTCAACTATTTAGAATTCAAAGTATATATTTCGGAATTTACATTTCTTTTTTTGAAGTATCATACAAAAATGTGTGTGTGTGTGTGTAAACAGACACACACATCAGAATACATGCTGGGAAATACTTTCAGGTTCACTCGGCAAGAAAGATGGTAAGGGGAAAAAAAAAGCATATTTAGTCATCTAACTTGAAATAAATTTTTAGTTTGGTCTCCTAATTTTATAAAATCTTTGTCTCACATAATAATTTTGCGTGCCAAGAACTATTAGTTTAAAAAAATTAAGCTTAATATTTTTAGCGTTTAAAAATATTTTATTAATTGCACAGAGAATAGCGTATCACCTGTAGCGTTTCGTGTTCGATGGGCATTAACTATTTACCTATTTCATAGCAATTTCCTGAGGAAAAAAGGAATAATTCAAAAGCAATGGGAACTCATCAAGGTTGTTGAGACAAAGTTATAATTAATGCAATTATTTTACTGTCTCTGTATGCTTATGGGTTGATGTTATATGTGTTGTCCGCGTCTTTGTGATACTTTTATTGCAACAGTAATAGTCATCAATTATTAATCCCACTAACAAGGATTTGACGCGAAGACTGGGAAGAAAAAAAGGGTCAGAAGACTTGGAAAAAAGATTGGGAGACTCCTGTGAATGAGTCAAGAAAATAAAATTAAGAAAGTAACCTTTACAAATATATTTTTTATTTTGATAAATTGGAAAGGTTAAAATCACCATCTTACCCTTATGGCTAGATTTTGTGCACAACAATGAGGAGATGATTATTGTTTCGGGTTACAATGATAAGCACTATGGTGTTGATTATTTTGTTAAGATCCAGAGTGTGCAAAATTATTTTTTTATTAATGCAAATTTAAAATTTTAACTTGTAATTTTGTATACGAAAAAAATAATTGTATTTGAGAGATAGCTGTAAATTTTTTTTTATTTTAAATTCTCTATCTGTTAAACAATAATTCATTAAAAGCATACAAATAAAATCATATTAAAGTAGAATTAGAGAGTAGGTTTCTTAAAACAAATGAGTTAAACACAAAATGAAAACTTTAATTTGTATGCGTGATTATGAGTGACTTTTATGGCTTTATTTGTGTGGCCACATACTTGTTTCAGACAAACTTTGTCCTGAGTATGTTGAGGAAAACATGGAAGCAAGCAACTGGGACTTCATTATTTC
This sequence comes from Neltuma alba, assembly GCF_004799145.2. Classification (NCBI taxonomy): domain Eukaryota; kingdom Viridiplantae; phylum Streptophyta; class Magnoliopsida; order Fabales; family Fabaceae; genus Neltuma; species Neltuma alba. The sequence continues at coordinate 101,906 of NW_021634218.1, read as the reverse complement.
TGACGATTAATTGAGTTTATATAACATAATTTGGAAAAATACAGAAACAAAATAAGATAGATATTAATTATTTATTTAAGGAGAATTTTTTTAATTTTAAAAAAGTTTAGATTCTAAAAGAAAAAAAATATTCTTAATAAAATCAAAGGGTTCAATTTAGTTAAATAATTAAAATTCATTCAAAAGAATCACTTTAACGTCTAAAGTTAAGAGATTAATATTTAAATAAACAAAAATTAAATTTCATATTTAATTTTTATATAAACATAACCATGTAATTAATGAAAATCTTAATTGTTAAACTACACAAAACTAACAAAAAAATTGAAACGTATGAACGGCGCATAAAAGAACAAGTTTTTTTTTTTTTGATAAACTGGAACTACAAACGTAAGGCTATATTACAGTATGGCGTCCGATAATGGCATTAATAGTATCCCTGCTCATGATTTGCAAACCCATGGCTCCATTGAGTGCTATTTTGGCGAGAGAGTCCGCTGTTACGTTGTCAACTCTGCTTATCACTTGGAAACCCAGTTCCCAGTTCCATTTCATCATTTCCTGAACCTCGTGGATGCTTTGCCCGTCCTCATGAAGGAGGTGATCTCCTCTTAGAAAAGTTTCAATAGCTTCGGATGAATCACAGCGCAAGACTACTTTCCGAAATCCCAAGTCCCAAGCACGTTTCATTCCCATCAAGCAAGCCCAGATTTCTGCCGTAACATGGTCCCCTTGATCAAGCTTCAGCGTGAAACCTTCACAGATTTCTACATCAGCTCTCTTGATAATGCCACCACACGCTGCTCTGCCGGTATGAGCCGAGAATGCTCCATCGACCTCCACTACGCAAGCGTCTTTAGGGATGCCATCAGTGAGTTTAGTTGAGTTTTGCTGTGGGGCATTCATTCTAACCCCTTGAAGTTTGTTGGCTGAGTTTCTCATGCACTTCAAGATCGCAGCAGCTCTTTTTGGAACAGAGTTGAGGTCAGCATTATTTTTCAAATGCGTTAGTTCATTTCTTGCTTTCCATATCAGCCAACATATAACAATAAATAAGTCTTTCCAGTCCTCATCCATTTTCCCAGCGTTGTTTCTCATGTTGAACTGGATCCATTCTTGCAGGTCGCAAGAGAAGAAAAGAGGTATGTGTTGGGGCTTGAGAATAGTTGCCCAGACTTTAGAAACGACTGGGCAGTCCCTAAGTACATGTATCTCTGCTTCTATATTGGCATGGCATCTGTCACATAACCCGGTTTCGTGAAGTCCTCTCCTAAATTTGCGTTTGTTGGTAAGGATGCGTTCATGGTATAGCAGCCAAGCAAATGACTTGCACCGTTGGGGGACTTTTAACTTCCAGATTTTATTCCAGTTTGCAGTCGGCTCTTCACGCTGTGGGTTGAGTGTTTTGTAGGCAGATCTCGTAGTAAAGGATCCACTCTTCTCCCATTTCCATCTCGCCACTTCATTGCCTAGGGTGTCCTTAGTTACTTGAATACTCTCCATGACGTGCTTCCAGTTATTTTTTATGCCCTTCCAAGTATTCGATCCAGGCTTCTTGATGTTAATCTGGGGTATGAGATCATTGCCACACCCATATTTGCTTCTAATAACTCTTGTCCAGAGGGAGTCTCTTTTAGTAACAAGACCCCATCCTAATTTCATCATGAAGGCTCTATTTTGCTGCTTTATGTGTCTCATGCCTAATCCTCCATTCTGTTTTTCGGTGCAAACTTGATCCCAGGAGACTAGATGCATTCTTTGTTTCCCTTCAGAAGAGCCCCACAGGAAGTCACGTGCCTTTTTCTCTATCTTATTGCAAGTGTCATCCGGTAAATAAGCTGTCTGCATAGCATGGTTGGGCATTGCACTAATGACAGACTTCACAAGGGTGTCGCGCCCGGCGAAGGAGAGGCTGTTGATCTTCCAATTGCTGAGACGGCTATTGACTTTGTCAATGATGAAGTTATAAGTATCCTTAGACACTCGATCATGGTGGAGGGGGACTCCCAAGTATTTCCCAAGGTTTGCTGTTTGGCTGAACCCAAGCTTCGTGCTGAGTTGAGAAGCTCGGTTATGGTTGACATTTTGGGAGAAGAAGATCTTGGTTTTATCATGGTTAACTTTTTGCCCCGAGGCCTCACAAAATTGAGTTAAGCAACTTCTAATCACGTCTACTTGTTCTAAACTAGCCTCTGCAAAGATCAACAAATCGTCAGCAAAGAATAAATGAGAGATGGGGGGGCCAGTCTTACCTAGTTTAACGGGCTTCCAATTTCCTGCATACATTTCGTTCTGAATGATATGGGCAAGCTTCTCCATGCAAATTACGAACAAGTAGGGAGAGAGCGGGTCTCCTTGCCTAAGGCCTCTGGAGGGCCTGAACTTGTCAGCTTTGTCTCCTTCCCAGAGGATTTGCATTGAAGGAGAGGAAATGCATGCAGATATAACCTTGATGATGGTCTCCGGCATTCCTAGTTCCACCAGACATTTCGTAACAAAGCTCCACTTGATGCGATCATAGGCTTTCTCTAGATCAATCTTGATGGCCATGTACCCTTTCTTTCCCTTCATATTGCGCATTGAATGGATAACCTCTTGGGCAACAATAATATTATCTGAACTTGTGCGTCCGGGGACAAAGCTGCATTGGTTAGGAGAGATAATATTTGGAAGAAAGCTCTTCATCCTGTTCACCACAACTTTAGAGATAATTTTATAAATGACATTACATAGGCTTATAGGTCGAAAGTCTCTAATCGTTTCAGGATGGTCCTTCTTAGGAATAAGAACAATAAAGGTGTGATTTATAGAATCAATCAGAGAAGTATCCATAAAAGCTTGTTTGACCAACCTGTTGACCGAAATCCCAACTATTTCCCATTGGCTTTGATAGAAGAGAGCATTAAGGCCATCGGGGCCCGGGGACTTAAGAGCCCCCATAGCAAAGAGGGCAGATTTAATTTCTTCATTGCAAACATCTTTTCTAAGATTCTCAATTTGGACATTATTAAGAGTAGGGTAGGAAACATTACCAGAATGGAGAGGAGTTTCACTACCATCATCACTGAATAGATTCTTGAAGAAGCTTGTGGCAGTTTGTTTGATGGTGCTTGTGTCGTCCGTCCACTCCCCATTTTCTTGCTGGATTGCTTCAATTTTATTTCTTCTTCTTCGCCCATTGGCTCTATTATGAAAGAACTTGGAGTTTTTGTCGCCAAGTGTGTACCACTCGCATTTGGCTTTTTGAGCCCATAGCAGGTCTTCTTGCAGGAGCACTTCCTCCAATTCGAGCCACAATTGATGTTGGAGTTGCTCAAGGGACGAAGTACTGCCATAGGAAGATATGGTTCTTGATATTCCTTCCAATCTCCCCATCAAGTGGCTCTTCTTGCGGCCCAAGTGGCCAAAAGTGTGCTTGCTCCAGTCAACGAGTTTATCAGTAAAGTTTTTAATATTATCAATCCAATTACCTTTATCTTCCCATTTTTCTTTGACAAACCTGCTAAAATCATCATGTAGCACCCAAGGAGCGTTAAAACGAAAAGGGCGAGTATTAGCATGGTGAGGATTCATACCTGGCCTTAATTGGAGCATCAGTGGGCGATGGTCTGACTTAAACCAAGGGAGGTGCTTCACTACTGCGTCAAGGAGAGTAGAATGAGCCTTAGCATTACATAAAACTCGATCGATTCTACTGTGACATCCTTCTCTTTTCCATGTGAAGAAGGGGCCTGCAAAGCCCATGTCAGAGAGTTCCATGTCCTCTACCCACTTGAAGAATTCTCGGTCAACAGGGGTCGTTCTCATAGCTAAGGAACGACGTTCATTTGAGAAGAGGGTTGCATTGAAATCTCCTCCTATGAACCATGGCCATTCATTTCCTGGGTTTATTCTTTCCAGTTGGGCCCAAAGAGTTCGGCGATCAATAGCGTTGGGAGAGGCATAGACTGCTGTAATGAACATCTTATCGCTGCCACGATCTATTGTAGCATGAATATATTGTTCATTAGCTTCCACAATAGATACAGTAAAATCTTCATTATTCCAGAGGACCCATATGCCTCCTCGAAAGCCTCTTGCATCAACAATTTTGTAGAAGTTAAAACCCAGTTTTTTGCTGATATCTCTTGCTTTTTCTCCACTGGTTTTAGTTTCGAACAAGGCGCAAAAGTCGATATTATATCGTTTTTTGATTTCCTTCATGAGTCCAGGGAACGATTTGGACCCAGTGCCCCTGCAATTCCAGAAGATATAGTTCATGGGGTACCGAATGGAGGGGTATTCTTGCTTATAGGCCCCAGTGAGTGAGAAAGATTTTCTTGTTGCTCGTGGATTTGTGCCATTTCTAGATCAACAGTGAGCTCTTGCATAGCGTTCTTATCCGCGTTGTCGTTTGCCCATGTGCTTTTCGATTTTGGAGTCGACGCCATGCCCTGTTCCATGATAGTATCCTCATGCACGTTCTTGCTGAACTGTTCTGAAGGATTCAGATTATCTACTACAATTGGACCATTGTCATTTAGGTCCATTAAGGCTTCAAATGGATTGTGTGCCTGCCAAAAGCTAGCTTTAGGTGACGAGATGCCATGGATCTGCGAATTAGTGTGCACGCCGCCAGGAGGGGTACTCTCTTTCTTGCCATTCGTCTTGTTTTTGGATTGGTTATTCACTTTCACTGGGACCCACTTGAAGTTGCTTTGTGATTCCTTCCCAGTTTGACAAGTTTGACCATTGATTTCTTTCCCAAATTGGCGGGAATGTTTGGTGCTCATTGGAGAGAATCTAATTGTATCTTGCTGATTTGGGATTCCCATATTTCTTGTTCCACGAAGGTCGCGCAGCTGTGATGATCTCTGGGGATTTTGCTGATTATTTTCTTGATGATTAATGCCAGATCCGGATCTGTTGTAGTTTCCTTTTTTGCTTCCTTTCGACCGTTGGACAATATTCCAAGCTCCAAGCCCCTCCGTCTGTGGCTGTTTCTCTTTTCCGGTGTATTCTCCGGCAGTCGCCAAGTCACAAGGGCGTTTTGGGATTCCGCTTTCTGACACGTTATGCACGTTCACTTTGGGAAGAGCTGGGGGTTCCTTTGGGACATCATTTAAGTCGACGTTAATTTTTCCGACGTCCTTAGTCGAGCCATGATCTCCGTGAGTTGAGGTGGTGGCGTTCCCGTTCGCCATATTGCATCTGTCCGGACATGCATCTTTGTGGTGTCCGTATTTACCACAATGAAAGCAGATTAGGTGAAGACCTTCGTAGCCCAGGATACGTCTCTTCCCGAATACATTAATGGCTGACTTGAGTTTTTTCTTGAGGTCCAGTTCAACGCATATACGAGCAAACCTACCTCTCTCACTTGTATGTGTGATCATATCAATTTTCAGCGTCCTTCCAATCAGTTTTCCGATCATTCGTAGGCTCTCTATATTGAAGAATTCTAATGGGAGTAGTGGTATACGAACCCACACAGCAATCTTTTTCTGAATCTCGGCTTCCCACGGATCGAAATTCGGTCTCCATCTTTGGACGATGAGGTAGTGGTCAGCGATCATCCACGGTCCTCCTTGATAGATACTATTCATGTCATCTTCATCGTCGAAGGATACCACATAAAACCCATTGTCTAGATCTCTTGTCTGATAGGAATGCGTGGTCTTCCACAAACGTGCCAGGCTGGATTTCATTAACCAGAGGGGTATGGTCTTCCCAAGGAGTTTGATAATAAGCGATTTCCGCCATGGTGCACACCACCGTTCGTAGTCCTCCCTGGGCACCTTGAGCGTTGGGCAGTCTTCGTCAGTTTCCTCAGAATGGTCTTGCCCATTGTCTTCTCCGATGAAATAGCTCTTGATGCTGTCGAGGTAGTCATTCCATGCATCTTCGAACACTCTGCTACCCTTATTATCACTTGAAACTGCCACCTGTTCAGTGCCAACCAGCTTATCCTTGAAGGATTCAGTCGTCGCTTGACTCTTTTCCGTCTCCAGATTTTCCTCAGTGTCGTTACCCACTTTTTTGTATTTTTTCCGGCGCCGTTTGGTCAGGTCCCCCTCTTCCGACGCTCCACCCCTTCCACCGCTTTCAGAGAGAACGCTCGTAGCCATAAAGAACAAGTTTGTTAGGAGTATTGTCTCCAAAAGCAAATTTCACTTAGTTTTCGAGTGCTCATTCCCTGCTCATCAAATTGATGAGCAAAGAGTGCCCATCCCTTTTGGCTTTGGGGGATGGATATCTAATATCCTGAAATAATTTTTCAGTGACATTCAATATTGTAAATTTATTTTTCATTCATACTGAGTGTTATTGAAAAATGTTTCAAGGTGTTGGATACGAAAAAAATTAGTTTAGCAATACTGAATGCTACTAAAAAAATACTTCAGAACATTAGATGTTTGTATTATAATTTTATATTATTATAATTTTATATTATTCTATTTTTTGAAAATGAAAATAAAAAAAATCCGTGTACAAAAAGAAAAAGTGATAGACTTTGGAGCAAAGATATTGGAAAGAAGGTCGGAAGATTTGATGGCCAAAAAAAAGGGGATAGGAAGACTTGGCAAAAAGGTGGGAAGACATTTGTGGAAAAAAAAAAAAATAAGACTCGAAAAAGTATGGCATCTTGAGTGAGAGTAACCTATACAAATATTGCTTGTATTTCTTGTATATTGAATTAAAGACAATAAATATTGCCCAAAAAAGAATTAAAGGCAATAAATAAAAATATTTTTTCAAAAAAAAATATCACTCATAAAAAAGAGAATGAGCAGAAAAAGTATGAGAGAGAGAGTGTATGTCTGGCACAAAAAAAAACAGAGAATAAATGATTAATCAATATAATGAAGATAATATAAAAATAAGAAATTAGTTAAATAAAACCATGCTCATCCAAATACTTCTTCCATAGAACGAGAGGTAGCATTCTTGAGGTGGCAGAATATTTCACTACTTAAAAATTTGTCATGGACTAATGCGGGCATTAACTAATAACTATCACGGCCACTTCATAGCAATTTCTTGAGAAAAAGTAATTCAAAAGCAATGGGAAGGGATCCTGAGACAAAGTTAACTAGCTGAACCCTTTTCCAATTTCTATGCTTGCGTTGGCTTTATGTCGTGGACGTCTTTGTAATGAGTACTTTATTACAAAAGTGAGTCATCAACTACTACTCCACTAACAAGGATTACTTTCTTTCCCCCACTGTGTCATTTACTTTTGTTTTTCTCATATCTTCCCATTTTTTATAGGGAGAGACGATCATTTTGGATTTGCGGCAAATACGAGGAAAAGAAGCTCGGAAGACTTGAAAAAAAGGTTGGAAGACTTCTGTGAAAAGGTTAAGAGAAAAAAACAAGAAAGAGTAAGCTATGCAAATATTTCTTGTATTTTGAGAAAATTACGCAGAGTTTTTCTTCTATTTTTGAGAATTAATGTAAATTCTCTTAAATTTTGCTAAAATTATACAAACACGCATTTTATTTTTAAGTGCTTTTATACCTTCCTTAAAACAAAGATAATAATCATCATATCAATCTTCAATTTTTTTTTAATCATAAAAACCTCCTATCCAGTCTCCACTTTCAAAAGTAACTTATCATGAAAATAGAAGGGAATTAAATCTTGAATACCATTTAAAACAAGTCCGTGTATTTTATCTTTTGCTTTTTTTGGAATATTTTTATAGATTTTGAAAATAAAGAGAAATTTGTGAAAAAAAATTGGAGGAAAAAATTCGTGCAATATATTTTTTAAAAATTTTAGCGCGCTGTACGTAAAATTTTTCCCCAAAAAAATATAGTTTCAACAACATTACAAAAAAAAAAAGTCATGTAATTCTCCCTTGAAATAAATAACCAAACACAAGTTCACCATATATAAACATTGCTATAGATATATAACAAGCATTCACTTGAAGAAACAGATTTCATCGCTACTTCGTCTCTTAATCAAACAACCATCATGATCATTCTTCGTTTCACATCACAAATATGTCTCATTTTGTTGGTGTTGCTATGTGCAGTAAGATTCAACACAATCATTTGCTGCCATGAGAGGGATCGACGTTCACTGTTAAGCTTCAAACAAGGCGTTGTTGATCCCTCCAACTGCCTCTCTTCTTGGTCCACTCTCCGAGATTGCTGTCAATGGGAAGGAGTTTCATGTGACTACGACAATAGAGTCGCAGCTCTTGATCTGTCAAACTACAATCATCTAACATCCTTGAGAGGTGAAATCAACTTATCTTCTTTACTTGCAATTGAATTTCTTGAAGTGTTGTATTTGGACTCCAATGACTTTGAACGCATAACCATTCCGTCTATCAATAATTCCTTCGCAACTCGAAGTCATTTGCCAGCAAATTCTTCTAAGCTTTCTCAACTGAGTTTATCAGACAACATTCATCTTCACATTGATAATCTTCATCATTGGCCCTCTCGACTTCCTGCCTTAGCAGCTCTCGATCTCAGTCGTATTCATCTTCCTAGTGAAACAAATTGGGTGCAATCGTTGGCTTTGCTACCTCTGGAGAGATTATATTTGTATGATTGTAATTTGACCAGCTCTATTCAATCTCTCCCATATGCCAATTTTAGCTCACTTTCATATCTTGGTCTTGATCTAAATGATTTTGGACATGGATTACCTAACTGGTTGTTCAATCTCAGCAAAGATCTCTCCGATCTTCATCTCAGTCAATGCAACTTGAGAGGTCAAATTCCAGACTTTTCAGGCTATCGAAATATGAATTTCGTAGATCTATCTAACAATAAACTTGAAGGATCAATACCTGATTGGCTTGGCCAGCTTGATGAATTAAGTTACCTTGATCTATCTAATAACTCATTTAACAGCTCTATTCCTTCTAATATCGTAAACGAATCATCATCTTTACGATATTTGGATATTAGCTTCAATGAGTTGAGTGGTACACTCCCAAAAATCCTTGGCCATAATAATTCTCACAGCCCAATTAGAAAGCATATATCGGGCTTCTGGCTATCAGGTTTGAAGGTATTTATGTCATTTAATAAATTCACAGGACAGCTTCCTCGAGTATCAGATGGGGTCCAAGTTTTGGATTTATCTTCTAACTTTTTCTCGGGACCTTTATCTTCTTTGTTGTGTCACAATGAAAGTAATCAAACTGTTTTGGAGTATTTGGACCTATCAAATAATTCTCTCACCCAAGAACTTCCAGATTGTTGGGACAATTGGAAACTTTTGAATTGTATATACTTAGGGAATAATCAGCTTGTTGGTCGAGTTCCATCAACAATGGGTTCATCATTATATAATCTAAGGGCGCTAGATCTACATCATAACGGTTTTTCTGGTGATATATCTTGGACTTTCCATAGTTTCCGATTTTTGGTGCTGCTCAATTTAGGAGGAAACAACTTCTCCGGAAGTATACAAACATTGTGGTTGCCTGAAAATGTAATGGTTGTGGAATTGAGATCCAATCAATTTACGGGCAACATTCCATCACGGCTATGTAGTCTCTCTTTGATTGTATTGGACCTTGCCAATAACAAACTTTCAGGACCAATCCCTCCTTGTCTACTCAACACAACCAATTTTTTAGAATTTCCTGGTGAACGAGATTTAGCAAATGAATTAGCTTTTCCAGTATATGTCATCCCAACTTCACGTGCATTCATGAAAATTGAGTTGCACACAAAGGGTCAACAACGAGAGTAAGATAAAATTCTGAAGTTGGTTCGAAATATTGATCTTTCAGCTAACAATCTATCAGGAGAAATTCCTATACCATTAGTCAAGCTCACTAATTTACAATCCTTAAACTTGTCTCATAATAATCTGACAGGAGAGATACCAGAACAAATTAGAGCGATGAAACATCTAGAATCTCTTGATTTATCCCATAACAACCTTCATGGGAATATTCCTCAGGGTATGTCTGACCTATCTTTTTTGAGTGTTTTGAATCTCTCGTACAACCGTTTTAGCGGACCAATTCCACTTGGAACTCAGATTCAGAGTTTTGATACATGGAGTTACATTGGAAATCCTGAGCTTTGTGGACCTCCTCTTCTAAAGAACTGCACGGTTAAAGAAAAAACAAACAATACAGAGCAGGTTGAAGAAAATGATGATTTCATTGTGTTTTTTATTTCTTCCTCAATCAAATGCATAATGAAAGTCAGGGCTCCGTTCATGTATTAATGCAATGTTAATTTCAACAGTTTAGATCGAACTATATTAATCTTTTATTCTAACACAATTAAAATGCCCAGATCTATCTTTAAAATATTTGGGTGTCCAAATTAAATTCATGTTCCTCATTTATCAAATGTTGTTGCTGTTTCAACAGCAGCATTTAGCTTTATGGTCTAAGTTTGCGTTTTCTTTTTGCTAGTTAATTGTCATTTAAAAAAGAAACTCATGCTTAGAAGATTCTTGTTGATGCTTGTTTTTCGAAGTAATAGTTAGTTGATTCCAGATTTTCAAGACTCGCATGCACCCCAGACGCTTGATTCGATGCTTATGCACCTTTGATTGGAAGGAAGTTCTGATGAGGCTTTAGAACATTGTGGCAACTTTAAGTATTCAAATGTTTCGATTTGGTGATGTTTTGGAATCTGTGTGTAAATTTGTCATTGTGTTTATTGCTTGATTTGGTCGTTGAGACGAATTTTGTACGTTGGATTTTTCTAGGATGTGGTTACATGTTTTAGTCAATCTCCCAAGTGTTGTTTCTTAGTGAAAAAATGAGTTTGAAAGATGTTATGTTTATTTGAAGCATGCTATTCTTATTATGATGTTCACAATCCGTAGAATGCGACATATAATGAGTATTTAAAATTAAGGTTAATTGCCAGTTTTAAATTGTTTTTTTAGTTTTAAATTGCTTTTTGCCAGCAATTGCTAGTTCTCAATTAACCACCATGTGCATCAAGAATATTATCCCAAGTTGGCATGTGATGAATTTCCCGAGACCCATTCGGTTGGGGGCTCAGCTTGAGATATTGGAAAAGCCAGGCAAGAAAAAATGACCATCTTATCCTCGTGGCTAGGCTTTATACAGACCAAGGCATTCCTGCAAGGGATATGATCATCTTTTTCATCCCAGTATGAGATCTGAGCCATCTAAATTGATTTTAACAATCTGAATTTAAAATTTTTAACTTAAAAATTTTTATATAAATTTTTTTTATCAGAGTGGTTATTTCAAATGATATATCTATTAAAAGATATTTATAAAAAATATGAAAATAAAATCATATTAAATGCTCATCACTCATCCAAACTGATTTCCATCCTCATATGGAGCCATGGAGGGGAGCTCTCTAAAGGTCGGTTGCAAACTTTCATGAGATAGGGGATTCGCTGACGTGATTATTTTAATTTGAGGGATGTCAAAATAAAGTAAGGCCCTAATGAACAATGAAATAATCGAAGAATATAATATTTTGTGCAGGCAAGAACGTAACTGAAGAGGATTGCAATAATAATATTTATATGTGCAACAGAAATAAATCCTCCCCTCTCCCAGGAAACACATGCTTGGACGTGCTCTACTAGCTGAAACTGCGTGGAGACACTTGAATAACCCGTTAAAAAGTGTCTACTTCCCTAAAGATGAATTTGTGGATGCAAAAAATGGCCATATAAGGCCTCTTGGCGGTGGTCAAGTATACTAGAAGGTAGAGACTACCTCTCAAAAAGGACCTCTTCTGGGACCTTGGCAGAGGAAATTCTATAGGAATGTGGGAGGATAAATGGGTCCCAAATATTCTTTTTCCAGAGAAGCCGGCAGACAACCAAAGCTTTATTGTACAACATAGAAAAGCTTTATCTATGTGTGTATTTAAATTATATAAAATAAAATAAAAATGATCGTAACTATATTTTGTTGGCCAAGTTCAACCTTTTCCTGCCCAATGGCAAAGTGAACATATAACAGAATTGGAAAAATTGCATAAAGCCTAATGTAGGACTAGCACAATATATATATATATATATTAATTGCGATTCGTTATAAACTTCATATTTTATGTTGACTTTATGAATTTTGCTTTTATTATTTTTTTTATTCTCCTGAAAGGTAGAATATGTCCACCACGGAACTTCCAATATTTTGGAAAAGCAATCTCTTTCTGAAAGCAACCGAAGGGTTTTGCGCCCATTGATCATCATAAGTATCTCAGCATCCCAAGTATGCCTTTTTTCAAACAAAAAAGGAAATCATTTTGTAAAGATTTCTTGTGTTAGGACTGTGACCATGTTTGGCATCTTCCTAGAAACGCAAAATTAAGAAAACAAAAGGAATCCATTAACAAATAATGTTTGGCGCATATAAAATTGCAATACCGCAATATAATCAGGCGTGGAGTATGGAACATAGTGTGCTTTCCCTCATGATTTGGTTAAATCTCTTTTGAAAAATTACATGCATATATTTCTTTTTATACCATGCAAAATATGATTCATTTCATCCGTCCCATTCCTTTCATTGTTTCTTTTTCTTGGTCATTTATAACTTTCATTATTCTACATCCCACCCGACCAGCAACCTGTACATTTAGAGCCTTGAGAAAGGAGCTATTTTATTTGCACTTCACAACATGTGAATAGTATGACATTATATATAAATATTATAGTCAACATTAATGACTAATTTTTAGATTACCAATTATATATCATTCCATATGATTCTCAGAGTGTCATTTTAAACTCTTTTGTTTATATCGTGCTTTCAATGAAAACACCTTTGTTATAAATACAAGTTTAAAGGGAGAACTCAATTTCAGAAGACTAACCTATTAGAAGGGAGATTTTTTTAATTAATGGACCACACTACATTTGTGTGGCTCCTCAGTGAGGAAATCCTTGTGCGTGCATCCATTTTTTTTTTTTTTTGGCTCAAGGCTGAGTTCAAGGAGCTAGCAAAATTATAAAGTATAGAATATAAAAGCAGAAGTTAAGAAGCCGGTTGCGAGAGGTCCTATAGAATACGCTAGCCACTTTATTGTAAAATGACAAAGATGAGTACATCCACTCACTGAGCACACATTTTTTTTATACTATCATCCGGCTAATCTGGTTCGAGATTCGTGGCTTTCCCCATTTACAAAGATGTCTCTTTTGGGACTCATATATGAGCACACACTAATTAACACTAGTACCTCACTATTTCGCAAAAACAAAGGATTGGACACATTGAATTCTATATAGCCATTTTCTCATATTGAGGGATTACTATGGGACTTCTCACTTTGTGCTTGTCATCAGTCCAAGTCAACTCTCCAAATGAAGGGTCTGAAGTTTGGGCTAAACTTGATGCCTGCAAAATAACCATATAGCTCTTCTTTTGGTTTGTCCTCTGAAAAGTCAAAGTTCTTGGAAGAACAACTACCTTAACTCCTCGAGGGGCTTTGACATTTACAGTGTACGTACTTGGAGGCCCAACATTTGTTACCATACGAGTAACATTTACAGGTTTCATACCCAGAAAAGGCAATGTGATAGAAGGGTAATTAAAATCTTCTAGTTTGTAAGACCTTGGACATCTGTATGGCCTATTATAATTAAAGGCTTCAACTACTCTTCCCTCGTAAGCAGAAAAGCATAGCAAGTTCAGGTAATCGGAAGGGCGGAGATCATAAACAAGTCCAGGGTCCATTGCAAGGTTGGGTTTGACAAAGCCTGCGCCGTAATGAAACGGAGTTGCTACTTGACCGTCCTGTTCGTCCAGAATCGGTCTATCGGTGTTATCCAGTATGCTTGCTATAGCAACATAGATTTTTTATACTCATTACAAAAAAAGAACAAGCAAACTGTAAACACGAAAACAGAGACTAATGCATGTTATACCAGTGGTCATGATTGCTGACTTGATCATTGCGGGACTCCAATTAGGATGATGATTTTTTAAAAGACCAGCAATACCAGAAACATGAGCACATGCCTGGGAAGTTCCGGATAGAATATTATAGTCAAAGTGAGATTCATCCGAATCTAGGCCTGTAGGACTTGCAACAGGTGAATAAGCAGCAATTATATCCTGGCCTGGTGCAATTACATCGGGCTGTAAAAAAGTTTTAAAAAAAGAATGTTAAGAAGTTCAATACTTGGTGACTGGGGGAGTTAGACAATGTGAGAATGGATAACCTTGAGGATTGTGGGAAAAATCATGTTGGGTCCCCTTGCTGAGAATGCAGAAACTTTTGGAGCTGGTCTTACTGGTATAATTGTTTTTGCATTATTCATAAATGCAAATGGGTTCCTGCAACATTGGAGAGCTTATAACACAGAGATCATCATGAATAGTGAAATTCATTCTTAGGCGCGCAGGAATTAACCTCTGAGATGACGAGTTCGTGGCAAGGCTTTTGCCCTGATCAATATATAATTAATGTCAATAATCATAATATATAATTAATTCTGTAATCATAACACATAATTAATGTCAATAATCATCATAATAAATGTGAAAGAAGAGAAGCGATACGACCTTAAAGCGTTGGCCATTACTAAGAGTAATATTATTGCTGAATTCTCTGTCTATGGAGCCAGCAGCAATAGTGAAGATCCAAGGCTCCACAGAGGTCACAGTCTGAAGTTGTGGTCCGGTATTACCCGCCACGGCAACAACCACGATTCCTCTGGTAACCGCATGGAAGGATCCTATGGAGATGCCACTTATCAACCAGTTATCAATCTGCACAGAAGCCCCCGAACCAAGCGAAACGCAGAGAATATCAACGCCGTCATTGATGGCTTGATCAAAAGCATATAGCAGATCTTCATCAGTGCAACGTTCAGAACCATGACTCCCCCAGCAAACCTTGTACACAGCAAGACGAGCTCTTGGAGATCCTCCCTTGGCTGTTCCATTCCCATTGTTGAGAACGCTTACTTTTCGAACGAAGTTGCCGCCGGCCGTTGACAAAATATGGGTTCCGTGTCCAGAAAAGTCACGAGCGCTTGTATGGTCAGGGCTCCCGTATTTTATCAGGTACGCTTTGTAGTAGGTTTTTGCTCCAATGAGTTTCCTATTTCATACACATAGTACATGTATTAAATCATTCTTGATCTCACCCGTTTAAACTTTACATCCAGGTCATACTTCTCTTGTCCTATTCACAATGCAGAAAGAAGGTATTTTTATTCCATTTATAAGTCATATTAATATTTTTTTATTTCCTTTATAAGTCATATTACTAAATTTTGAACATAAATATACTATTTTGTCTTTTATTTATTATAGTGTAAATTATTATTTTTTTCAGAAAGTGTATGTATTAAACATGACTAAAGTTAAAAAATTATTATATTTTAAAATAAAATTAATATAATTTCAGGTTTTTTTATTTATGTAAAACATATTAAAAATGCTCTCTAAATAGAAATAGAGAAGTATATATTTTTAAATTATGAAAACTCGAGTTTTGATCAAACCTGTTGCAAAGAGTTCTGTTGCGTGGGCCAGACAGACTATAAAGCTCACATTTTGATCCACCGCGCCACTTCCTTGGAATGGGACCGTACCCATCATCTCTGAAGCTTCTGGATTCTGGACACACGCCTATATATCCAATAAAACAACTCAATGGTAAAAATTCTCATTTTGGTTGCAAATGTTTACAGATTTATAGGAACTTTAATAGCTTAGTCGTGAAATGGAGAGACATATAGAGAAGTAATATATAGATAGATTTCATTTCATCTGCAAATAGTTAACTACCGGTGTCAAGACTGCCAATAATCACATTTTGACCAAATCTTCCTTTGACCCAAGCTGAGTCAGCTCTGACTCTTCCGTTGCTTTCTTGTCCTAGAAACCCCCATGACCTGGTTGTATGCACCTTATGCGATTGGCTCAAGAACACCGACACTACTTTTGGATTTTCTGCGCCCATTTTCCAACCATTTTATATCAATCATCACTTATCAATATTTAATATTCTTCCGACCCTAAATATAAAACCCATTTTACAGTGTAATTTATACTATAAAATAGGTCTTATATTTAGAACTAGAAGAGTATCATATTTGTGTATACACAAAAATACACACACAAGCAAGGGTACGAGTCTCTCACTCTTGATCTCTGCAGCCTCATCATCTTCAAGTAATGCAGCAAAGCCATTGATGTGTCGGTTATATGAGTAAAAGATGGCTTCCTTGGCCCTTTCATGGCTGTCAAATCAAACATGTAACCGTTAAAATAAGTGCTAAAAACATAGGATTCTCTAAAGAAAGAGAAAAGTTAATTATACATGCCATTCAAAATAATTGAATTAGAGGTTGATTTAAAATAAGAGAATAAGGATCCAAAAAATGAAAAGAAAGAGAGAAATGGTAACTTTGAAAATGAGACAAACACAGAGATCTATGAAACTTGCATGCACCTTCCTAAGACCGAGGCAAGGAAATTATAATGGGAAGTTGTGGCGAAGTCCATATCAGCAGAGGAAGGTTTTGGACCATGAGAATGTGATCCCAAGTATACAACGTATGGCTGCAAGATGAAATTGATTAAGGTGATTAACAACAACAACAAGAATAACAACATGAGCATCTGATATCTTGGCAAACCCCACAAGCAATTATAAGTCAGACTAATTCAGATCGGGTCATAGCAGGACCCATATGGGTGGCAACCTTACCAACTATACTACTGCGTTCTCAAAGGACTGAACCCATGACTTTTGATTGAGCTTGAACAACTCCTACTAATTGATCCAGGTCCTTGGTGGTAGAATAATACTACTGTTAATTAATTACAAACCAAACTATGCTTGCTTACCTTTTTAATGGCATAGGCAGGTTGTTGCAGGTGTACCAAGCTGCAGATCAGAAATGACGAAAGAAGAAGGTGAAACATAGCTGAGCCTGTCACTTTGCTTCAACCTGAATGCGTGAGAAAGGCGACTCTAGTTCGGCCCTCTATATAAATCCGTTCTTACGTGTTTGTGGATGAGTGCAACTTTTCTTTCTTCTTCTTTTATTTTTGTTTTGTCTTGTCTTTTAAAAAAACTGTAATAAACAAATGGGCCATCATAACTTTGACTCACACACAAGTCAAGAACTATAACAACCCATCTTTTGACATATTTATCAATATCTAATAATATATTTACCTGGTTTGTTTTAATCATCTTGAAGATTTAGACCGATCATTATTGGACATTACCAATAATTGGAACACCTCTAATTATTAAAATGCCATGGAACGATCATGAATTTAAAAAATAGGCCAACGAGCCTTGGCTCAAATATAATGGCACCACCCCCTCCTCTTTGGGTATGAAGTTTTGCCGTTTTGTTGCATGGAAAATTGAATCGAGCTTTAGCGTCTCAATTTGTAATATGTGTGTCTGTCCGTTGTGATTACCCATTGTTTGTGTCATCTAGATTTTGCTGTTAATTATATAAACTCGAGATGTCCAAATTTAATAAGAAGGGAAGCTCCTCTGTGGTGTGGTTCCCGTTTGTTAAAAAATTAGAATTTACGAGCGTGGATGGTGGGTGGGGTAGGAGCGATGAATGCAAGAGAATAATTGTCCCCAAATTTTTTTTTATATATAATTCAGTCTTAATGCAGATAAAAACAAATCATTCAAAAGCAGTGAGAACTGATCAGGAGTAATTCAAAAGCAATTCATAGCAATTCAAAAGCACCGTACGCGTGGAAATGCAACTTTTTGAATTTTTTTTTAAAAAAACCGTTCTTAACTGTTGTACCGACAAAATTGTTAATAGCACTGCAAATTTTATAATACATATATGATTTCCCCAGTATTCCTCAGATAAATAAAAATTTTAGTATTTGCATTCAGACTTCATAGTCTTTTCCCCTCAATGATCTAGAATTCAAAGTATATATCTCGGAATTTACATTTCTTTTTTTTTTTAAAATGACATCGATCAACTTTATTGAAGTATCTCATATATAAATATATATATATATATATATATTTATATAAACAGACATACACATTAAAGCACATGCGGGGAAATACTTTCAGGTTCACTCGGCAGGGAAGATTTTATTATTAAAAATTATAAGAGTGTATATTTAGTCTTTGGTAGAAACAATATATTTAGTCATCTGACTTGAAATAAATTTTTAGTCTGCTCTCCTAATTTTATAAAATATCGTTAATCTTCTAATCCTAATTTTATAAAATATTTAGTCTCACATAATAATTTTGTTTGCCAATTATTATTATTTTTAAAAAATTAAATTTAATATTTTAGCGATTAGAAATATTTTATTAATTGCACAAAGAATAGCGTATCACTTGTAGCGCTTTGTGTTCGATGGGCATTAACTATTTACCCATTTCATAGCAATTTCCTGACAAAAAAGTAATAATTCAAAAGCAATGGGAACTCATCAAGTTTGTTGAGATAAAGTTATAATTAATGCAATTATTTTACTATCTCTCCATGCTTATGGGTTTGTGTTATGTGGTCCATGTTTTTGTAATACTAATTCTGGTTTTTAATATAAGAACTAATTAACTAATTTAAATAGATTTAAAAAGTTTGTTAAATTAGTCCTTTGTAATAAATAAATGTTATCTTCTCTAAAATATCCCTATTAATCATGTGTATTAATTAAAATTATTATTTGATGGAACATTTAACATGTGTAACTATTACAAAAACTAATTAGGAAAAAATAGATAAATATGAGAGATAAAATAGGATTAAATTAAATATCAAGTTACTTCTTATATTAAAAGCCGGGAGGTAGTGTTTTATTACAACAGTAATATTCACATCAATTATTAATCGCACTAACGAGAAATTTCCGTCCACAGCGTGTTATAGACTTCGTTCTCTTTTTCTCATATCTTTTATTTTTTTATTGGGAGAGACGATCCTCTTGGATTTGAGGCGAAGACTGGAGGGGGAAAAGAGGTCAGAAGACTTGGAAAAAAGATTGGAAGACTTCTGTAAATTGGTCAAGAAAATAAAATTAAGAAAGTCACCTTTACAAATATATTTTGTATTTTGAGAAATTTTTCTTCTATTTTTGAGAATTAATGTAAATTATCTCAAATTTTGCTAAAATTATAAAAATATTCATTTTATTTTTAAGTGCTTTTATAAACCTTCCATTAAACAAAATCTCCTTCTATTCTCTCTTTCTTTTTTGTTTTTTTCCTTTCCAATTTTCGCATGACCAGATGAAACTTCAATCTATGAACCCTAGGCCTACCAAATCTACAAAGAGAAACATGAAAATATAATCTGGTTCTATTATTTGATCTATTTCGAGATTGTACGGAGTCATCATATATAGAGATTGAGACACCTTGACTTCATGACACGTGTACTCTTAGCTGGCACTTAATGGACTCTTAACTAAACAGAACAAATAGTAACTAACCGGAGGTTAGAGATATAACTCACATTCTCCCTGCTTGACAAAGAAGCAGAACAACAAAACAGCAAAGAAAGAAAAAATCTCGGATGCAAGAGCTAGTCTTGTGTTGCAATAGCAGAAGTATGATGATGATCATAATCTGCCTCTTCTGGAGTGTTCAAGGAAATAACAATGAGCTTAATGCGACAGTAGTAGTAACTGCTAAAAACTACACTTTATAGATCTCAGAAAATGATTAGGCTCCGTAATCTGCTTTATTCATGATGAAGAGTACAGCATTTATAGGGGATCAGAAGTGCACAGTCTTGAGCAACTTGCTTGACAACTTGCATGACACGTGTTAACTATCTTAACAATCTAGTTACGGTAAAGATACAGCTGGCAACAACTCAAAACTGACACTTATAACAGTTTGCATTTTAACACGTCTAATATTCCCCCTACTATTCTGTTCCTGTAAAGAAAAGAAAAGCAAAGGGATCTTTAATATGACATATCAGCAAGATACATGTCCTCGTCTTCTTCTACCCACAGTCCCAGCGCAACATCTTCTTTTCCCATTACGTTGAGGCAAGCTCTGAAGTGATCAAATAACCCATAGGAGAGTGGTTTAGTGAATATATCTGCAACTTGTTCAATAGCTGGTACATATCCAACTTGGACCAAACCAGTAGCAACCTTTTCTCTAATAAAATGCAAGTCAAGTTCTACATGTTTCACCTTAGCATGTAATACAGGATTAGCTGCAAGAGCAACAGTGCCTGAATTATCACACCAGACTAGTGGAGGACATTTTACATCAACATTCATTTCTCGAAGCAGGGTCATAATCCACATAACTTCAGTGACAGCATCAGCAACACTTCTGTATTCAGCTTCTGTAGTGGAGCGGGAGACAACTTGTTGCTTTCGTGATACCCATGTAATAGGATTTGGGCCAAGGAAAGAGCAGTAGCCACTAATTGATTTTCTGTCTTCTCTGTTCGTTCCCCAATCTGCATCAGCAAATGAGTGAACACGCAATTGGCTAGCAGGTTTAATAAGTAAACCAAAATGTGATGTTCCAGCAAGATAACGCAGCAGACGCTTGACACTAGCCCAGTGAGGAAAGTGTGGCTCATGAAGATACTGACTAAGTCTGTTCACAGTAAATGCAATGTCAGGCCTAGTGTAACACAGATACTGTAGTTTTCCCAATGTGCTCCTATATACTCTGGGGTTAGGGAAGACTTCACCAGCAGTGGAGGTCAGATTTAAATTAGTAACCATAGGCGTACAAGCTGGGTTAATAGTGGCTAACCCTAAGTTAGTTAGCATTTGCATGATATACTTTCTTTGAGACAAAAATATCCCAACATCTGAACGGATAAACTCTATTCCCAGAAAATAGGATAAGTCACCTAGCACCTTTAATGAAAAAATTTCACTCATACGGGAGATTAATGTGGTCACACTGGACTCATTAGACCCTGTAATGACAAGATCATCAACATAAATCAACAGGTACACAGTATCATCAGGACTTGTTTGAATGAACAAGCATGGATCAGCTTGAGAGGCAATAAAGCCTAGACTGCACAGAAAAGTCTGCAATTTTTGAAACCAAGTGCGTGGTGCTTGTTTTAACCCATATAATGCTTTCTTCAACCTACAAACCAAAGGATACCCAGATTTGTCAACAAATAAGTGTTCAAAACCGGGAGGAGGATCCATATAAATTTCTTCATCAAGGTCTCCATTAAGAAATGCATTGTTAAAATCCACTTGATGTAACCTCTAATTATGAGTGACAGAAAGCGTTAGAAGAATTCGAACAGTGGCAGCTTTAATTACTGGACTAAACGTTTCATTATAATCAGCTCCAATTTCCTGAGAGTATCCTTTAGCAACCAAGCGTCCTTTGCGTCTGGCCAGTGTTCCATCAGCATGTGTTTTCACTTTGAATAGCCATTTGCAACCAATAGTTTTCTATGATTAGGAAGAGGGGCCATTTCCCATGTGCCAAATTTGACAAGGGCATCATATTCATCTTGGGCAGCTTGTTTCCATAGTGGATCTGCAAGAGCTTCGAAAATAGTTCTTGGACAATGAATATCTTCCAATGTTAGAAAGATTTTAGGTTTAAATGTGCCAACCTTGGATCGAGTGATCATGGAATGAGTATTTGTTGGGGCAGGTTGTATCATAGAGGGTAAGGTTACCTCAGAAGTAGGTGCAGCAGGCAATGGTGATGGTATGGTAGCTTGTGAAGGGGAATGAGGAAGAGATGTGGTGACTGACAAAGAAGGGGTATTTGTAGTAGTTGGTGAAATAGGTGAAGAAGAGGGCTGAGAGAAGGTTTGAGGTGGTAGGCTAAGAGATGAATTAGGTACAACAGTGGTTTGGTGAGTAAAATTTGTAACACTATGCTGTGACCCTCCTGGAAAGATGCATTCATCAAACCGTACATGTCTGGATATGTACACTTTACCAGTCAACAGATCCAAACACTTATATCCTTTATATTGAGTGCTGTAACCCAGAAAAACACATGCAACAGACCGAAAGTTCAATTTATGTGCCTGAAATGGTCTAGTGTACGGGAAACACTGACAGCCAAAAACTTTTAATAGAGTATAATCAGGCTGAAAACCATATAGTTTTTCATATGGAGATATATTATTAATAGATTTACATGGTAATCTATTAATTAGAAAAACAGCAGCAAGGAAAGCATCAGGCCAATAGTAGAGAGACAAAGAGGCATGTGCTAGAAGCGTTAACCCAGTCTCAACAATACTGCGATGGCGTCGCTCAACTATCCCATTTTGTTCTGAAGTGTAGGGACAAGAAAATCGTTGCTCAATACCAGATTCTGATAGAAAATTCCGAAAAACCAGAAATTCTCCCCCATTATCACTCTGCACTGTCTTGATTTTCCGATTGAATTTAGTTTCCACCAGGGCCTTAAATTCTTTGAATTTGCTTAAGACATCAGACTTCTTTTGCAGCAAATAAATCCAAGAGAAACGTGAATAAGCATCAACAAAAGCAATGTAGTAAGAAAAACCATGAGACACGAGAGGTGCAGGGCCCCAAAGATCCATTATTATTAGTTCCAAAGGATGTTGATACACTGTAGTAGATGATGAGAAGGGGAGTTTATGACTCTTCCCTAATTGACAGGCAGTACACAAGGAACTAGAAGACTTAGAACTAAATGGAATAGCATTTGCATTGAGAACATGTTTAACAGTGTCTATAGATGGGTGTCCCAGTCTGCAGTGCCACAGGGACAAGGTATTATTATCATTGGTAGTGGAATATGCTTCAGCTGCAGTCGTGCAAGCATGCTTTGAAGATGCAGGTGTAGATGCTGGATATAAGCCAAAATGTTCAGGCCCATGCATAAGGATATGTCTGGTCTGTAAGTCCTTCACAATGCTACCATTAGGAAAAAATTCCACTGAGACTTGGTTTTCTTTAGTAAACCGAGCAATAGAGACCAGATTCTTTTTCATACGGGGAACACAGAGTACTTTTTGCATATGGAAATTTCTGGTTGAAGAAAGTAAATGAGACTGACCTATGTGAGTTATTGTTGCAGGATCACCAGTACCAACTTGAACTGAACCATGAGCATCACCAGGAGCAAGAGTATTCAGATTAGCTGGGTCATAGGTGATGTGTTGAGTCGCACCAGAGTCAAAGTACCAGGCCGAGTCAGTAATTGAAGCTGGAGTAGCGATGTAGGCTTGAGCTAACGCTGGTGGTGCAGTGACAGACTCAGTACAGTTATTTGTGACAGATTCCTTAGTTTTGGCTGTGTCTGGGGCCTTAGTCATCACAGCAGGTCCATGGTTCTCAGTTGCCACAGATTCAAGAGCATAAGGATGATCAGTATGAGATCCATAAGAGGCATAATATGCACTATGATCATAAGAGGGCACTGAGTTGGCGTTATCATACCTGTAATAGCAGGTTTTGGCTGAATGGCCAACTTTAGTACAGATTTGACACACAGGACGCGCATTAAATGTTAATCCTCGACCTCGGCTAGAATTGAGTCTGCCACCACGAGATGGACCAAAAGGACCAGGTGGTCGCTGTCCTCTTCCGCTAGTAAACGGTGCTTGAGAGTAATAAGCATATGCTTGAGCAGCTTCATCATCATATGGTTGATGAATCATGTGATGTACCTGATCCGGGACACTATTATTAATGAATGTTCTCTGTCGTGTCTCTGCATCAATTAGCATGTTAGAGACCGTGTAAAGATCAAATCGAGGCCGAGCAGCATTGATCACAGTGATTACTGCTTCAAACTCAGCAGTGAGGCCATTGAGTATATAGGAGATCTGTGTTGTTTCTTGAATCTTTTCACCGAGAACAGCAAGATGATCACAGAGGGATTTAATGTTAGCTAGATATTCTCACATAGTCAGAGCACCTTTCTTTTGATTGCTAAGCTGATTTTTATACAGAAGAATCTTTGAGTCAGACTTGTTTGAATAGAGCTTGATTAGTTTACTCCAAATTTGGGCAGCAGTCTCGAGACCAACAAGTTCGGGAAGAATCGATGGCGCTACTGAAGCGAGGAGCTATGAGGCCAGAGCAGAGTCGAGTGATTCGTATTCTTCAAATGCTGGATTTGGTTTAGCTGAGCCGGATGCACTTTGGATTGTTGATGGCGGGGCAGTGATCGAACCATCAAGAAATCGGTGAAGTCGATGTTGCTTCACCATAAGATACACTTGTTGCTTCCATAGGAGAAAATTGTGGTCATCGAGGCGAATGGTAATCTTTTTATTGACAAATCCACGTTGCACAGCCGCTGTTAAAGGGAAGGCGGAAGTGGATCCAGAGCCGACGGTGGAGTTTGATGATGCCATTTTTGCAGAACGATCAATCCAAAAGAGGAGATCACTTCTACTTGGCGTATGTTTTGTGTTTCAGCGGTGATCAGAGTCAGACGACGGTGCCAGGCTCTGATACCATGCTAAAAACTACACTTTATAGATCTCAGAAAATGATTAGGCTCCGTAATCTGCTTTATTCATGATGAAGAGTACAGCATTTATAGGGGATCAGAAGTGCACAGTCTTGAGCAACTTGCATGACACGTGTTAACTATCTTAACAATCTAGTTACGGTAAAGATACAGCTGGCAACAACTCAAAACTGACACTTATAACAGTTTGCATTTTAACACGTCTAATAGTAACAGCTGACTTGCCTGTGCTTTTGTGAAAACTTCAGCTATTTGATCAAAAGAAGGAACAAAGCCGACATGGACAATTCCTGCAGCCACCTTTTCTCTAATGAAATGCAGATCAAGTTCTACGTGTTTGGACTTATGACGCAGCGCCCCATTTGCTGATAAGGCTATTGTACCAGAGTTGTCACACTAGATTGTAGGAGTGTCTAGCACATTGATTTTCATCTCCTTAAGTAAAGCCATAACCCAGATAACGTCTGCCACAGTATTTGCAACACTACGATATTCAGCTTCAGTTGCTAACCTAGACACTACTGATTGCTTTCTAGATGTCCAGGTGATGGGATTTGGGCCTAGATAAGTACAGTCAAAAACCACTTGTAGACTTGCTATCTGATCTACTCCCCCCTAATTAGCATCTGCAAAGGCCTGCACACAGAGGATTAGTGCAGGTTTGATTAGCAAACCATGAGAGCTTCTACCCGTAAGATATCGTAACAATCTTTCCACAAAATCACGTTGTTCTACTGTAGGTTCATGCATGAATTGACTCAATTTATTGACAGTGTATGAAATGTCTGGACGAGTATAGCATACATATTGAAGAGTACCAAGAATACTTCTGTACAGAGATGGATCAGAGAAAAGGGCACTATCTCCAGCCTTTAGATGCATATTAACCGCCATAGGAGAGCCATGAGGAGTAGTAAGCCATAAATATGTCTTCGAAAGGAGTTTATCAATGTATTTACGCTGAGTAAGTAATAAGCCTGAGTCTGTCATGTAGATTCAATACCAAGGAAGAGAGAAAGTTCACCAAGATCTTTCAGTGAAAACAGATCACTCATTTGATTGATCAAATGCTGCACAATTTTTTCTGAACTACCAGAAATAACCAAATCATCAACATAAGCTAAAAGATATGTAATATCAGACCCATCCTGTCGAACAAACAAGCACGCATCTGCTTTGGATGCTGTAAATCCAAAGGACTCTAAAGCAGAACATAGCTTAGAGAACCAGGCCCTAGGAGCTTGCTTAAGTCCATAGATAGCTTTCTTTAATTTGCACACTAAAGGCATAACATTTTGATCCCACTTGTTCAAAGCCTTTTGGTTGATCCATATACACTTCTTCTTGCAAATCACCATTTAAGAAGGCATTATTAAAATCGACTTGATGAAGTTTCCAACCATTTGTAACAGCATATGTGAGCATGATCTGGACAGTAATTACCTTTACAACGGACTGAAGGCATCCGTGAAGTCAATTCTAGCTTCTTGTACATAGCATTTAGCCACCAATCTGCCTATCCTCTTGGCTAAGGAACCATCAGCATGGTGTTTGGTTTTAAACAACCATTTACAGCCAATTGACTTTCTACCAGCAGGTAGGGAAGTAAGCTCCCAGGTTCCAAATTTGATTCGTGCATTAAACTCCTCTTCTGCAGCTTCCTTTCAAAGGCGATCTGCCAATGCTTCCTCAATGGTGTTGGGTAACATGTCATCACTGATAGCGACAAAAATTTTGGTCTGAAAATACCATCCTTGCTTCTAGTCACCATAGGATGATTATTTATTGTCAAGCGATCAAGTGGAGATGGGTGTATTTGGTCTGATGTAGATGATGGTTCACGGGTGGGATTGGAAGAACAAGTCAGGATTATTTGTGGTCAATGGCGTGGTCAGAGGGGAAGGAACTGGTGAAGTGATGGAGTGGGATAGAGTTTGTGCACTGATAGCTCTGTTTGGAGTAGGCTGAGGAAAGGAGGGAACTGAACTAAGGGAAGAAAAGGTTAGACATATAACTCACAAGGCCCCTCCCTCTCAAAGTGTTGTTTCTCATTGAGAGATATGAGTTTGATTTGAAGTATGATATACTTATTGTGATATTCATGATTTGGAGAATACCACATATAAGACGTCTTTAAAATCAAGATTAATAGCTAGTTTTAAATTAATTATGCATCAATATTGCACGAAGTTGGCATATGAAGACTTAATTCCCCTCGCTATAGAGCCATTGGGTTGGGGACCCATCTTGAGAAATTGGAAAAGTTAAAATCACCATCTTACCCTTATGGCTAGATTTTGTATGCAACAATGAGGAGATGATTATAGTTTCGGCTTATAATGATGAACACTATGGTGTTGATTATTGTGTTGAGATTCAGACTGGCAAAATTATTTTTTTATTGATGCTAATTCAAAATTAACTTATAATTTTGTATGCGAAAAAAATAACTTTATTTGAGAGATAAGTAGAAGTTATTTTTTTATTTTAAATTTTATATCTATTAAGAAATAATTCATTAAAGGCATACAAATAAAATTATATTAAAACAACCTAAAGCGTCCAATTTAATCTCGAGGTTCCAGATTGATGCTTGTTGCTCTCAAAACTGACTCCCATTCTCTCATGGAGCGGACCTGTAATGGTCAATCGACAATTTTAATTTTATAAGATAATGGATTAGTTGACATTATATTAATTTGAGGAATGTCAAAATAAATACTTAATATAGCAAATTTCTTATCTGAAATATATATCACTTTTGTGACTTACAGCTTGTAATTATCCCGTAATTCAGCTTTTTTCCCTTGACTTTTTGTTGCCAAAAATATCATTTTATCATATAAAAGCCCTCAAGGTATCCAAAACAAAGATTGGCAGCGCCTCAAAACGCTTCTAAGGTATTCCAAGAAATAAAAAATCAAACCGGACACTAAACAGTCCAAATAATAGTTCAAGGGTTAGTAGGTAGACCAAGATCATTCAAAATTAAATCGGTCATATTAAAATAATATAATATAATTAATAATAATAAAATACAATAACATTAATGATCACTAATTAATAACAATATGATAATAGTTTAATTGTGACAATATTGATAATGCTCACTTTTTGCTATTCTTCAATAAATAAAATTAATAATCATTTATACTAAAATCATCATTAAAGTTTATTCAAATATACAGTGACTGATATATTAGGAGCTGATTGGGAAAAAAATAGAACTAATAGTAACATAATTATTTAAACTGGTTCATCACCAATTTTGACCGGTTCAAACCAGTTTGACTTGTTTAATTTGGTTTGAATCGGTCCTTGGTTTAATCCATAGACCAGATCGAACTACTGATCGGTTAACTAGCTTTCTGATTGAACCAGCTCTGGTCCTTTTTTTTCTTTTTTCTTTTCCTTTTTCTTGAGGTTTTCGTTTTAGCAGTGAGAGAATATATATCTATGTAGTCTCTCTAATTTGACTATATTAGACATTGTGAATAACAAGGTTTCAGGATCAATTACTCATTGTCTACTCAACATAACCACTTTGGCTTCAGAAATTTTTGATTCTAATGTATCTGAAGAATTACAATATTTAGCAAATAACTACATAGTTGAATAATGTTTCATGAGAATTGATTTGCACACAAAGGGTCGACAAATAGAGTATCAGAAAAATTTAAAATTCACGTAAAGCATTGATCTATCAACTAACAAACTATCCGGAGAAATTCCTATATAAATGTTCAAGCTCACCATACTACAATCTTTGAACTTGCTTTATAATTATTTGATAGGAGAGATACCAGAGCAAATCAAAGAGATGAAAGATCTAGAATCTCTTGATTTCTCCCATAACAACTTCATGGGAGCATTTATTAAAGCATGTCTGGCTTATCTTTTCTAAGCGATCTGAATCTGTTATACAAATTTTGGTGGACAAATTCCATTCGGAACTCAGCTTCAGAGTTTTGATGCATCAAGTCACATTGGAAATCCTAAGCTTTGTGGGCCTCTTCTACAAAAGAACTGCTCAATACCAGAAAAAACAGACAACAAAGAGCAGTTTGAAGGAAATGATGTTGATGCTTTTTTGAAGTCATTATATCTTGGAATGGGAATTGCCTTTGCTGTGGGATTTTGGATAGTTTGCGGTTCATTGTTCTTGAATATGGCATGGAGACACACCTGGTTTCAATTCTATGATGGTGTGGTTGATCATATCTATGTCATTGTGGCCATAAAGCTTCAGAGATTTCCTTGAACGGCATTATGCTATAGCTCTAGGTTGGTTGTAAAGTTATCTTATTGTTTATTTAAATTCTAAGTTTCCTTTTATAATAATATTTCCAGTCCTTAATATAAAAGTTGGTTTAACATTTAATTTGGTCCTACATATATAAGATTCCAATTTACTTTGTTTCCGATATTTATCCTTTTTTTTTCTCCCCAAAATAGTCCTTATAGTGGTTTCATGTGTTAAAGGCTCCATGAAAGGGTAATTATAATACATATTATTAGTAAAGGTATTTTAGAAAAAAATAACACTCATTTATTATAAATAACTAATTTAACTAATTTCTTTAATCTCTCCAAAATAATCAACTAGCTCTTATATTAAAGATCGGATATAGTAATTTTTATTTCTACATACGTACATCAGCATAATGCAAGTTAAGCTAAGACTCTATTCACGTATTAATGCAACGGGTAATTTCAACCGTTTAAAACGAATTAAAGACTTAATCTTTTATTTAAAACCGTAAAATACCCATGGCCTAATCCAACTTTGAAATATTCAAGTGTCCACATTAAATTCTTGCTCCAAAATTTTCAAAAGTTGTTGTGTTTCAACAGCAGCATTTAGATTTATGATCCAAAAATTTATATTTTTATTTTCTCTTTACAAGTTAGTTGTCATTTTAAATCTAAACTCACACTTAAAAGATTTTTTTTTCCTCCGCTGTTCTGATTGAGTTAGAGTGAACTCATATAATTTATGCTTACTTCTCAAAGCAATAGGCAGTTGATTCCAGATTTTCAAGACTCGCGTGCGTCCCAGAAGCTTCTGTGCGTCTGATCTTTGATGGATGGAAGTTTGGAAGAAGCTTTCGTCCATGGTCGCAACCTCAATAAGTATTCACGTAATGTTTGGCGATCTTTCTTTTGTAATCTGTGTGTCTGTCATTGTGCTTACTCATTGATTTGGCTGTCTAGAAAAATTTGGTGCGTTGGATTTTTCTAAGACGTGGTTTTATATTTTAGTCAATTTCCCAAGTGCTGTTGTTTCTTAGTGAAAAATACAAGTTGGAAAGATATTATTTTGATTTGAACTAGGTTATTCGTATTATGATGTTCATGATTCGTAGAATGTGACATGTGATGTAAAATTAAGGTCATGTTTGACCATTTGTGATGCTCTGTTCCATTTTGGTTTATACTGTTTGAAATTACATAGTCATGCCCATGCAGCTAATATTGTGACATAAAATCCCAAGGATTAAATCTCAACCCACAAATAAATAGTGAGACATACCGTAAGCACTAAATACTTATAACATAATATTGACTTCCCTCCTGCACGTTTCATAAAAGCAAAGAAGAACTGGGGGAAAATGGTTGAAAAACTTTATGACTATGTCATTGTATGCAAACCGAGACCGAACTAGCTAGTTTAGCTCAGAAACCAACAAACTAACTAGGTAATTGTCCTGTTGACCCTATAGGCTGGAGTCAAACTGACCCATGGTGACCTAGTGCAAATCAAATCAACTCAAGAGCAACCCGGCTAACCCAGTTAACCAGGTTACTTTGAAAAAAATATTTTAAGCCAAAAACTTTTTTTCCTTAAGCTATTGATAATTATTAGTTTAGTGATTAATAAATCGAATGTAAGAATATTTTGCTATCATATATCTAATTTGGTATTTTGCTAGGTTTAATCTATAGTATTTTTTTTTAATATGATGTCAATTTGTCAAAAGAATTGTAAAGAAGGTTGGAAAGAAATTGTAAGTACATGATTATTTTGTTTGTAATTCAACGTAATGAATTAATATTTAGTCCTGAGATAATATGATGAAAATTTAAATTATTTTTTAATTTTCTTATTTCTCACCGATTTAATCCCGAATTAACTCTAATCGACTCACTGACTCTTGACTCACTGTCTTGACCAATCTAGTGACTGATCCAATTTTTAATACATTGGACTACGTAAAATGACTCGGTTTAGCATTTATTGCCCGGGCACAGGCATGGATGATGATTTTTTATGAGGCGTAAGAGAGTATTTATTATCTTTTCAATTCATGTTTTGGATAAGGATTGATTTTTGGAAAATTTTTTATTTGCAACAAAGTTAATTATTCAAAGCAAAAATATACTTTTAATCTTTTAATTTTATATAAGATGTCGTGCATTTTGATTTCTTAATTTTATAAAATTATTTGCTTAGTTGTCTGACCCTATTACAATTAGTTTTAAATAATGATATTTTTTGTGCAAATTATTGTAATTTTAAGAAATTAAATTTAATATATCAGCATTTGTGAATATTTTGTTCGCGTCTAAAATTTTAATGTTGCCAGTTTTTGTTAATAAAACTAATAGTATTAAGGTTAAAAGACTGAAACCATATTTTATATGATGAAAAATTCTTGCCCAATTAAAGTTAAAGCAACAAAAATTCACTTTGCGATGATTTAAATATCTCTTCTTACTTTGAATAGGATGGCTAGAAATGATTTGTAAATAGAAGTTGAAGAAGTAGTGAAGTTGCTTGGAAAAGGACTGAAATTGGTTGATGCAATTTCGTAGAAGCAGATAAGAAAGGGACGCTCTCCTCTGTGAGTTCCATTAATCTAGAGGAATTGAGGACGAACACTTTACAATCTTTGCATAAAATGATAGACTGTGATTTGGGGCAGAGACCTGGGAAAGAAGGACGGAAGACTTGGTAAAAAAGTGGGAAGTATTTTGTGAGGAAAAAAAAAAAAACACAAGAACAAAAGACAGGAGAAAAGGACGGAAGCTTGAGAAAGAGCAAGCTATACAAATATATATATATATATATATATATATAACTTAATACGCAGTCTTATATAAAAATTGCTAGAAATATACATAGCAAGCCTTCACTTGAAGAAAAACCTTTTCATAATGATGCTTCCTTTCACATCACAAATCGCTCTTATAGTGTTGGTGTTGCTATGTGCAGCGCAATTCAACAGAGTTACTTGTTGCCTGAAAGGGATCGAAGCTTACTACTAATCTCCAAACAACGCATTGTTGATCCTTCCAACCGCCTCTCTTCTTGGTCTAATCTGCCAGATTGCTGTCAATGGCATGGGGTTGAGTGTGATCGTAACACCAGCAGAGTCATATATCTTAACCTAGCAAATTTGAATTGAAATGGTTCAGAATCCTTGAGAGGTGAAATCAACTTATCTTCTTTACTTGCACTTCAATTTCTACGAGTGTTGGATTTGTCCCTCAATGACTTTGAACGCATAAGCATGGCGTCTATCAAAAATCCTGTTGCAACGCATCCTAATTTGCTACCAAATTCTTCAAAGCTTTCTGCACTGAGTTTATCAAACAGTATTCATCTTCAAATTGATAATCTTTCATTATTGGCTCTCTCGACTTCCTTCCCTGACAACTCCCAATTCTGGTGACATTCGTCTTCCTAGTGAAATCGTTTGGGTCCAATCATTGGCTTTGCCACCTTTGGAGACATTAGATTTGCATGATTGTAATTTGACCAGCTCTATTCTGTCTCGCCGATATGCCAATTTTAGCTCACTTTCATATCTTGATCTTGGTCCAAAGGATTTTACAAATGGATTAGCTAATTGGTTGTTCAATCTTAGCAAAGATCATCTCTCTGATATTTTTCTCAGACAATGCAATTTGAGAGGTCGAATGCCAGATTTTTGAGGTTATCGGAATCTAATGTACTGAGATCTATCTACCAGTAGACTCAGAGGATCAGTACCTGATTGGCTTGGCCAGCTTGATATATTAGCTTACCCTGATGTATCTAATAACTTGTTGCACGACACCATTCCATCTGATCTCCTTAATGCATCAACTTTAGGATATTTAGAT
Organism: Neltuma alba; assembly: GCF_004799145.2. Classification (NCBI taxonomy): domain Eukaryota; kingdom Viridiplantae; phylum Streptophyta; class Magnoliopsida; order Fabales; family Fabaceae; genus Neltuma; species Neltuma alba. The sequence goes on along the minus strand of NW_021634218.1, from coordinate 69,434 downwards.
ATTAGTTTCAATGACTTGAGTGGTGCACTCCCAAAGGTCCTTGGCGACAATAAGTCTCCCAGCTCAATTAATGGGGACATAGCGAACTTATTTTCAATAGGTTTAAATATATTTACATCATCGAATAAATTTAAAGAACGGCTTCCTCAAATATCAGATGCGGTCCTGGCTTTGTGGACCTCCTCTTCAAAAGAACTGCCCAATACCAGAAAAAACAAACAATATGGGACAGGTTGAAGGAAATGAGGTTGATGTGTTTTTGAAGTCACCGCATCTTGGAATGGGAGTTGGCTTCGCTGTGGGGTTTTGGGTAGTTTGTGATTTTCCGCTCCTGAACAAAGTATAGGGCACTCTTATTTTCGATTCTTTCATGGTGTGGTAGACCAAATATATGTTGCTGTGGCTATAAAACTTCGAAGATTCTGCTGAATTGGAATACAAGAGTCAAGATACCATTAGGTTGGTTAGGACCTTCAGCTGAGTCAGTACGATAATGGTCAAACTTAACTTTTCTATTAGTCTGGAATATGGACGCATCATTTTAATTAGCAGTAAACTCATGTCATCCTATGAACCGTAAAGTCTAATCATTTTCATGAAGTCCTTTGACTCTACTAAGATTGAAAAAAATGTAACCTATTGAATACAGTATTACAGTAAAAATGAATTTCACTAGTTAATATAAAAGTTAATCATGATTAAAAAAAAGTACCACTAATCAATAAAGATCGTGTTATGTTATCACATTTTCATGGTAGAAAAGTTCTTTTTATAGAGTAGAAAAGGATTAAATCTTATCTTTACTAAAAGCATTAGGCAAAACCTTATAAGCTAACAAGTGGGTTGGGGCACTTTGAAACCCACAACATCACAATTTATCCATAAACCTATAATTAATTATTTCAAACATATAACATACCTGTTCATTCATAATCAATCATACTCATTTTAAAACATCCAAAATGATCAACCCAATTATCCAGGATATCACCAGCCAACTGTTGGGCTCAACTCACAGATAAATTTTTTCTAAAAAACATAATTCATAAGCTTCTATTTGCGGTATTCAAATAGATCCAATCCTAACATCCAGAGGTCATAAACCGCTTAGGATTCAACCCCCAGTACAAATATTTCATTTATAGATTATTTGACACGTAATAACCAAAAAAAATCACTAACTAATCGAGTTAATTGAAGGAAGCCCCAGCCAAAAAATTATTTGTAAACTTTCGCAAGAGTGGAAATTATAGTTGATATGACTTTAATTTGAGGAATATCTAAAATACAATAAAGTTGTGATTGCCAATGAAAGAATTGTAGAGGATAAATATATCGTTCCGGCAATATTAATAGTGTTTAAATCCTCTCCAAATATTTTAAATGGGCCTCCAGATCAAGAAATTAAAGAAATTCTCACCAAATTCCTTGCTTCTCAGAAGTACCAGTTTTAGTAATTGGATTCAGACTTCATAGTCTTCTTCCCCCAACGATTTGAAGTACTAAAAAGTGTGCGCGCGCGTCTGTATCTCTGTCTCTGTGTGTGTGTGTGTGTGTGTGTGTTAAAACGCACGCTGGGGAATAGAGCTCAAACGGGGGAAGACACAGAACAAGCGGAGAACATGTGAACAGGTAAAAAACAAACAGTGAGATATGAGTATTTATTTCAAAGATAAATATTTGTAATACTGATGACTACTTCACGTTTCATACCAGCAAGAAGAATTGGGGGAAAAAAAATAAGAAAGAAAGAAAGGTCGTAAAACTTGATGATTATGTATACTGAAGATTGTTGTGCATGGGAAGGAGTTTCGTGTGATTACAACGACAGAGTCATATCCCTTCTACTGCAATGTCCAAATCAAAAGAGTCCAAAATCCTTGAGAGGTGAAATCAACTTATCTTTATTGCTTCAACTTGAATTTCGGGATTCTTTGTATTTGCACTACAATGACTTTGACCGCATAAGCACGCCATCTATCAATACTGCTTCCCTTGCTGCAAAATTTTCTGAGCTTTCTACCTTGTCTTTTTATTACAATGTTCATCTTCAAATTATGATCTTCATTGGCTTTCTCGACTTCCTTCCCTGACAATTCTCAATCTCTCTGGTGTTCGTCTTCTTATAGAGACTATCATTTGACAGTCATTCAATTATTGGCTTCTCTATCCCTTGAGGAATTAGTTCTAGTTGACTGTCATTTGACCAGCTTCAGTGTTCCTTCTGTTAAGGATGATGTCAATTTCAGCTCACTTTCTGGTATTTATCTTATTCTAATATGGACTACTTAGTTGGTTGTCCAGTCTTAGTAAAGACTTGTCCTATATTTATGTCGACCAATGCAATTTAAGAGGTCCGATTTCAGATATTTCAGGCTAGCAAAACCTGCATACCATAAATCTATCTGACAACAAACTCGAAGGATCAATGCATGATTGGTTAGGTCAACACAAATACTTAAAAATTATAATTCTATCTAATAACTCACTCAGTAACAGCATTCCTTCAAGTCTTGGAAACTCACCAGCTTTATCAGCTTAAGATCTTAGCTTCAATCACTTGAGCAGTACACTTCCAAAAAGCCTTGTGAAGCCCTCTTTGGTTTTGTATTTGTCTCACAACTCAGTGGAGATATCTCAGACTTGTTGCTAACAATGCATTCATATTTATGTCGTTTAATAAATTAGATGGCAACCTTACTCATTTATCAGCAAATGTCTCTGGTTTGGATTTGGCTCAACTTTTTCTCTGGATCTTTGTCATCTCTATTGTGTCACACTGAGGATGAGAAATATATGTTCTGGTATTTGGATATGTCAAATAATTTCTTGACTGGAATTTGCCTTATACTTAGAGTAAAATAAGCTATGTGGTGAAGTTCCTCCAACAATAGGTTTACGAATGAGATTAAGTTACTAGGTTTACGTAATAATGGCTTTTATGGAGATATGCCATTGACTTTCCAGAACTTCACATCTTCACTACTCATCAATCTGGAAGGAAACAATTTTTCTGGGAGCACACCAAAATGTATGCTGCAAGATGTATCAGTAGTGAAATTGACATCTAATCAATTAACAGGCAACATTCCTTCATAGCTATGTAGCCTCTCTAAGTTGATTATTTTGGCACATAACTAGCTTTCAGCATCAATCCCTTATTGCCTTGACAATTTAACCAGCATGTTTTTAGGATCTTTGAATGATCCGTTCATCACTCAAACAATACGTACTGGTCTACCATTATCAGATGGCTTCGCAATCCTATTTAAACTCAGAAGTAATTTGCATACAAAGGGTCAAGAATTAGAATACGAGACAAGCCAATTCTTTATGCGGAGTGTTGACCTTTCTGCAAACAAACTATCTGGGCAAATTCCTAAGCAGTTGTTCAGGCTCAAACTTATACAATCAATCATTGAACTTGTCGTATAATGATTTGACAAGAAAAATACCACAGGAAATGGGAGAGATGAAAGACCTAGATTCTCTTGGTTTCTCCCATAATAGTCTTCATGGGAATATTCCTCAAAGCATGTCTAGTTTGTCTTTTCTAGATGTTCTGAACTTGTCATACAAACAAACTTATGGGACAATTTCCACTGCAGACTCAGCTTCAAAATTTTGATGCATGGAGTTACCTAGGAAATCCCAAGCTTTGTGGACCTCCTCTTCAAAAGAACTGCACAACACTAGAAAAACCAGACAATACAAAGCATGTGGAAGAAAATGAGGATGATGCCCTTTTGAAGTCATTGTATCTTGGTCTGAGAGTTGGCTTTGCTATGGGATTCTGGGTAGTCTGTGGTTCTCCACACCTGAACAGAGCATGGAGACGCACTTATTTTCTGTTCTTGAACAGTGTGGTAGACCAAATCTCTGTTGCTGTGGCCATAAAGATTCGAAGATCCCACTAAATGGAAATAAGTTACAGCTCAGGTCAGTGATGAAGTAATTTTTTTTCTTTATTTAAATTCAAAGTTCTTGTTCCCACTATGATATGCTAATTGTGTCTCAATGCTGAGTAAAAGTTACATTATTATAGGTTTACAGCAACAGTATCTGACATGTCTGTCATGTAGCTATAATTGATTCAGCAGTGAACTCGTGCCATTCTATGAACCATGAAGTCTAGTCATTTTCATAAAATCTTTTAATTCCACTATGGTAGAAAAGAATGTAGCCTATTAAACACAGCATTACAGTAAAAAAGAATTTCACTAGTTAATATAAAAGTTAATCGTGAAAAAAAAAAGTACAACTAATCAATAAAGGTCGTGTTATGGTTATAAGAAGTTCAAGGTATAGATATACAAGACTCGATATCACATTTTCATAGTAGAAAAGTACCTTTTATAGAGCAGAAAAGGATTAAATCTTATCTTTACTAAAAGCATTAGGCAAAACCTTACAAGCTAACAAGTGGGTTGAAGCACTTTGAAACACACAACATCACAATTTATCCATAAACCTATAATTAATTATTTCAAACATATAACATACCAGTTCATTCATAATCAATCATACTCATTTTAAAATATCCAAAATGATCAACCTAATTATCCAGAATATCATCAGCCAACTGTTGGGCTGAACTCACAGATAAACTTTTTCCTAAAAACATAAATCATAAGCTATTTGCAGTATTTAAATAGATCCAATCCTAACATCCAGAGGTCATAAACCGTTTAGGATTCAACCCACAGTACAAATATTTCATGTATAGATTATTTGACAATAAACTTGACAGTATCACTAACTACACGTAATACCAAAATAAATTAAAAAAATCACTAAACAAACAAGTCAGCTGAAGGAAGCCCCAGCCAAAAGATTATTTGTAAACTTTCGTAAGAGTGGAAATTATAGTTGATATATGGCTTTAATATGAGGAATATCTAAAATACAATAAAGTGGTGATTGCTAATGAAAGAATTATAGACGATAAATATACCGTCCCGGCAATATTAATAGTGTTTAAAGACTGACACATTCTTCAAATATTTTAAATGGGCCTTCGGATCAAGAAATTAAAGAAGATACATGATTCCCACCAAATTCCTTGCTTCTCAGAAATACAAGTTTTAGTATTTGGATTCAGACTTCATAGTCTTCTTCCCCCAACGATTTAGACTTCAAAGTCTACATTTCAGAATTTACATTCTTTTTTTTTTTTTGTGAAAACGATCAACTATATTGATGTACTAAAAAGTGTGCGTCTATATATATATAAAAACCAAGGAGAAAAAAACCGGACCGGACCGGCCGGTTCAACCGGAAAACCGGTGAACCGGTCCCCAGTCCGGTCTGGTTTGGAGAAAAAACCGGATCTGTTGTGAACCGGTGGGGAACCGGTCCAACCGGTAAAAACCGGTGTTAAACCGGGTAAAAACCGGTTGGGCGGTTCACCCGGTTTAATTTTTTTGGTTGCCCAGCATACAAAACGGCGTCGTTTGGGTTCAAAAACGCAGAAAAAACTTTCTTCCTCCCTCGTTCAACCCGGTCTTGAGCCCCTCGGTCCTCCTCCCCCATTTTTGAAAATCAAAATCCTCTCCCCCCCCCCAAATCGCCGAGATCTCTTCCCCTTTCTCCCTGTCCCAGCCTCTTGCCTTGAACCCCAGCAATCCATAGCACCGTCTCATCGTGCCACCGTTTTGTTCACTCATCACTGACCATGGCACTCCCTCCTCCTTGGCTTCGTTCGCTGCTCACATTGCTTCGCCTTTGCTGCTCTGCTTCACCTTCGCCGTTCTGCTTCGCCTTCGCCGTTCACCTTCGCAGCTCACGTCGCAAGTCCCGAGTCTCCATAGTCCATCCTCTACTCGCTAACATCCTGCTTCACCTTCGCCGTTCAGGACGTCCTGCTTCACCTTCAGTTCAGGCATTGAGTTGTAGCTTGTGGGTAAGCTCAACACCTTTACTTGTTAGCTGGGTTGTTTTTTTAAGGTCGAAGAGCTGCTTCTCTCTGGACAGTTGTGAGATTTGAGAAGGGAGGAGAGTGTTATTGCTGAAAAAATCAAATAGATCAAGATTGTTGTTGTTGAAATAAATCAAGAGTTGTCGCTGAAATAAGTCAAATAATATAGCTGTTGTTGCATTACACAATTCTCGAGTTCATGTTCTCGAGTTCATGTGCAGGATGATGATCCAGGACTAGTCGGCCACAACCCTTTTCTATAAATTTTAATTTTAAATGCCATAATAATATGGTTGGTTTGATATAACTTGGGTTTTCATCTTTGAAGTTTCTGATAGTGTTTTTGGTTCATCTAGTTTCATAAGATTTGGACTGAGTTAACATGACACAGTAAACGAAACTTTTGATTTTGATCATTTTTCTTGACTTGATCTTTTAGATTAATTTTGTACAGAGGAGAAGGTACCGTACTGCATCATAATTTTGATTATGTTGTTCCACCTTAATGTTGTGAATTAAATTTTATTATTTTAATATAACCGGTCCGACCCCGGTTCAGCCACGGTCCGACCAGTGACCCTTGACCCACTGTCTCGACCGGTTTAGTTCCCAGTCCAGTTTTTTGTTCCTTGATAAAAACGCACGTTGGGGAATATAGCTCAAACAGGGGAAGACAAAGAACAAACAGAGAACATGTGAACAAGTGAAAAACGGTGAGAATATAAAAGAAGTGGTTTTGGGTATATATACAAATATATATACACCATCAACTCAAGAACTAACTTGACTTTCAATTTGGTCTTAAATATAAAATCCCAGTTCATTTTATCTCTTTTATATATATATATTTTTAATGGTGGTGAAGAAAACAACAAGGGTTAAGATACTAGTTTAACCCTAATCTTATTTCTACGTTGTAATTTTAACTTTGATCTTTTTAGTGGTGCAATTTTGACCCTGATGGGTAAAATTGCACTAAAAAATCAGAGATGAAATTGCACCCGAAAAAAAGATCAAGAATAAAATTGCACATGAAAAATAAGATCAAGGGCAAAATTACTCCACTGAAATATTAGAGGCAAAATTACACATGAGAAATAAGATAAGGTCCAAATTGCAGCTTAACCCAAAAACAATAAAAAGAGTAAGCTATACCAATATTTTTTATTTATCTAAAATACTCCCTTTAATCATTTGTAATTGAGACTACTTCTATATAAAGCCCTAATTTAATATATGCAATAAATATGTATGATTTGAGGAGAAATTATAAATTTAAAAGATAAAATGAATTAGAGTCTTATATTTATAATCAAAATAAACATCTTAAGAAGCTTCTGTGTTAAGAACCGAATGGAGTAATATCATAAAGTTTAAGGTAGCTCAAAAAAATCTTTCAAACTAAATTTATGTTAATTTTTTGCCGTAAGTTTTACTAATTTCGGGTGCTTAGCTTGTTTCCAAACAATTGTCATTCTATAATTTCAATAAAATATTAATTATTTACTTGAAAACTTTAGGAAAAATTGCAAAAAAAAGACCTTTGAATTGTAAAAACGCAGATAGGGACTCCTGATAACTTTACTTTGGGTTTTAACAATAATAATATGCCATGAAGTTGTCAAAACCCAAAATAAAATTATCAAGGGTCCCTATCTGTGTTTTTATAATTCTAAAATCTTTTTTTGCAATTTCTCCAAAACTTTATCCTTCAATAAGGAGAGATGGAAAAAAGAAAAAGACGCTACGGTGTAAAATATTATATGGGTGAAATTAAACAGAGAAAATATCACATGCATGTATTTAATACAGTGGCATGGATTGTGAGAGATGCTTATTATTGTATGGGGACACTCAGGAATCAAGATACCTCGCCATAGCAATCGATGGTGGCGATTCATTTGAAATTGAGGATGCTTTATACAATTACTTTGATGGCGAATAATTCTTACTTTTTCTAATTTTTAATATAAGAGCTACTTAAATAATTTATGTAGTTTAAAAAATAAGATAAATTAGTTAATTTTCAAATATGTGATGTAATCCCCCCAAAATAAGCCTCTATAAAATTAGACTGTATCAACTTATAAGTTAGATAAATTAGTTAGGAAAAAGTGATATAGGAGACAAAATAAACTGAAATTTTATATTTTAAACTAAATTCAACCCTTAACTAACTCTTATATTAGCAGTAAGAATGAGTATTATTTAAAATCCACAAATTGAAGTACTCTTTCATCTTTGAAATATTCATTTAAATACTTAATTTCCAAAAATACTATTCCCTCCATTCTTTATTATAAGAGACAATTAACCAAAACACGTTGATTAGAAAATTAGTTAAAATTAGTTAAAAATAATAAATAAGCAAAAAATGTAATTTATTTTTGTAAAAAATAGCTTTAAAATGTCTATGATAAAAAGAAACATGCCCTTTTTCAGGGAAGTGTTTTTTATAAATAGAAATGGAAGGGGTAACATTTATGGAAAGTTGAATCGAGCTTTAGCGTCTCAATTTGTAATATGTGTGTCTGTCCCCTGTGATTACCAATTGTCTGTGTCATTTAGATTTTGCTGTTAATTATATAAATTCGAGCGCGGATGATGGGTGGGGAAGAAGCAATGAATGGAAGAGAATAATTGTCTCCAAATCCTTTTATATTTACTGGATCTGGTACTTAATATAAAAGTTAGTTAATTAATTTGAGTAAATTAAAAAAATTTTATTAAGTTAGTTATTTGTAATAAATAAAAGTTGAATTCCCTAGAATACCAATAACTAAAACTATTATTTGATAGAATTTTTAATATATGTAACTACTACAGTAATTGTTTTGAAACAAATAGATAAATATAAGAGACAAAATAGATTGGAATCTTATGTTTAAGACTAAAGTGAAAGTCAAACTAGCTATTATATTAAGAATCCAAGCTAATATAATTCAGTCGTAACGCAGATAAAAACAAATAATTCAAAAGCAATGAGAACTGATAAGGAGCAATTCAAAAGTAATTCATGGCAATTCAAAAGGACCGTGGACGGGGCATTATACAATTATTACCCATTTCACAGCAATTTCTTGAGAAAAAGTAATTCAAAAGCAATGGGAACTGATGAAGATTCTTAAAAAATCATCAAGCTATATAAAATAATAAAGATCGATCAGTAGGGCCTCAAAAAGCTTAAACACAACCAAAAAGCAAGTTAAACACATGAAAATGACACGCACCCCGACAAACAGAGAGAAAAACAAAAGCTTCATTATTTATCGAAAAAATCTCTGCAGTGTGTTTAGGAAAATGTGGAAGCGAGCAAATAAGAACTTCGTTATATATGAAGACTAATCAAGTTTATATAATATAATTTCATTTGGAAAAGCACAAAAAAAAAAACAATATAGATATTAATTATTTATTTAAGAAGAACATGATTTCTATTTTAGAATGGTTTGGATTCCAGAGGAACAAATATTCTTAATAAAAACAAACGGTTCAATTTAATTGAATAATTGAAATTCGTTCAAAATAAACATTTTAAGGTCTAAAAGTAAGAGGATAATATTTAAGTAAAAAATTAAATTTCAGATTTAATATATTATTTTGTATTAATAACATTATAAAACTTGTTAATCGCTTTACTGAAATTTTAAAAATACAACTTTTTAAATTCCTTAGACAACTTATTATTAACTTTTATGCCAAATTTGTTAATAGCATTACAAATTTCATGACACGTATATGATTCCCCCAGCATTCCTTTGCAGATAAATACAAATTTTAGTATTTGCATTCAGACTTCATAGTCTTTTCCCCCTCAACGATATAGAACTCAAAGTATATATTTCCGAATTTACATTTCTTTTTTTTTTTTTAAAATGAAATCGATCAACTTTATTGTAGTATCTCATTCACACACACACACACGCACACACAAAAACAGACACACACATTAAAACACATGCTGGGAAATACTTTCAGGTTCACTCGGCAGGGAAGATTTTAGTGATGAAAAATTATAAGAGTGTTTATTTAGTCTTTGGTAAAAATAAAAAAAAGTATATTTAGTCATCTGACTTGAAATAAATTTTTAGTTTGGTCTCCTAATTCTATAAAATATCTTTAACCTTATCATCCTAATTTTATAAAATCTTAGGTCTCACATAATAATTTTGTATGCCAATTATTATTATTTTTAAAAAATTAAACTTAATATTTTAGCATTTAGAAATATTTTATTAATTGCACAAAGAATAGCGTATCACTTGTAGGCTGTAGCGTTTCGTGTTCAATGGGCATTAACTATTTAGCCATTTCATAGCAATTTCCTGAGGAAAAAAGTCATAATTCAAAAGCAATGGGAACTCATCAAGGTCGTTGAAACGAAGTTATAATTAATCCATTAATCACGGAGCAGAATTAAGTATGAATCTGCGATTCAGAGGCATTGAAGAAAGTGATAGCCTATGATTTGGGGGAAAGATTTGGAAAAAAGGTAGGAAGACTTTTCTCAGGCTAAAAAAAATTTTGATCCTAAATATAGGATTTCAATTCATTTTATCTCTCATATTTATATATATATTGTTAAAGTAGTTAAACGACTTTGAAAAGAAAACTTCGAAAAGAATTTCAAAAATCTTGATAATTAGAATAACGCCTTTTACTTGATCAGCATCCATTTCACAATACTTGGAATGATGACGATGATGATGATGAAAGGAAGGGCCAAAGACATGACTTATCACAAGCATATTGACTTGATGGGATATTTAGACGAAAACCAAATTAAGATTTTAAAAATAATTTTACAGAATATAAGATAAATATGCGAGAAAAATTTTGTCTTGATTTACATAAAAAAAAACTTTTAAAAAATATTTTTTATTGTAAACCAAACACCCCCTTAGCTTGGTTGATCGAGTTAGGGAAAAGGGTGGACAGACTTAACAAAATGACATGATTGGTATTTATTCCACAAAAAATCAATATTAAGGGGGAAAAACCTGAGAGCTTAACAAATATTTCCTCATCTTCTAAATATGGAAGCTTATCGAAGGCATTATTTTAGTTCTAATAAGATTTCAACATTGGTCTTTTCGGGTATTTTTTTTAAATTACTCTTATTGATTGAGTATATGTGTCTCTCAAATTCCAATAAATAATTAAAAGAAGGGATATTTAAAGTAACCTTGTATTAATTTTTAAAAAAATTTAAAATAACTTACAGATCACAAGTTTAAGTTATATTTTTAAAAAAAAAAAAACAGAGAGAGCACAAATTTACAACCATTACAATAAATAATTACTGTTATAATAACTTAATGATAATATATCTTTGATCAATCAACCTTCTCTCTGACTTATTAAAGGGAATTGGGGATCTTGACTTCTTTCTGTTTTCCTTTCGTTTTTCACTTTTTCTGTTAAAATTTTCTTCCCTTTTCTTCTCTATCGGGAAAAAAAATCTATTGTACTTTGTCTTAAAAAATTTAGTCCTCTCATAAATCACTTATGCTTTTTTGACGAGTTCAAATATATTATTTTAAAATTAAAAAATAAAAACTTCAAAAAAAATTCAAGCATGAGTCTCTCATTGTGTTCTTATCAAGGAATCAAAAACCGGACCGGACATTAAACCAGTTGAAGTAGTGGTTCAAGGGTTAATGGGTCAGATCAAGGTCAACTCGGGATCAAACCGGTTATATTAAAATAATATAATTTAATTAAAAATGACAAAATATAACAATACTAATAATTACTAATAACAAAATATAAAGAAATACAATAAGAATTTGATTGTAATAATAATAAAGTACAACAATATTGAGAATTTTGATCTTTATAATTTTTCAATAACTAAAATTAATAGTTATTGATACCAAACTCATCATCAAAATTCATTTAAATCTATAATAATTGAGATATTATGAGCTAAATGAGAAAAAAAGATAAATATCAATATATTTATTTAAACCAGTTTTCACCGGTTTGACTGGTTCAATCTGGTTTGAATCGGTCCCTGATTTATCCTATGAACCAGACCAGACCACTGACCGGTTTACCGGTTGAACCAGGCGGTCCAGTCCGGTTTTTTTTCACTAGTTCTTATCTCTAAAATTTTTCTGTTGTTGGTTTGATTATATAAATACATTAACATAATTTACTAATTAATTTTCTTAATTTCTCTAAATTAGTCAACTAAGTCTTATATTAAAAACTAGAGCTAGTATATGTATAGGTAATGTCAACCATTGATTGATTCCTCACACACCACCCATTGAATAAGGTTGGAAATATTAGAAGGCTTCACAAAACTAATATAGAGCCTGCAATTGAGCGTGATTTGGGCAAAAGACGTAGGAAACAAGGTCGGAATACTTGGGAAAAATGGTTCCAAGACTTTTGGAAAAGAGATCGTTAAGAAAAACTAAAAAGAGTAAGCTATACAAATATTTTTGAGAAACTGTAGATTTTTCCTTCTATTTTTGAGCATTAATGTAAATTCTTTTAAATTTTGCAACAATTTTATAACTTTCATTCTATTTTTAAGTGCTTTTATCAGCCTTCCTCCCAAAAAAAAATTTAATTTTATCATTCTCCTTCAATTTTTTTTTTTTCATTTAGATCATGCAAAACCCTCTATCCACATTCAAAATAAGCTTATCATGAAAATGGAAAGAACTAAATCTTCAAAAACGTTTAGAACAAGTCCTTTTATTTTATGTTTTGTCTTCTTTGGAATATTTTTATAGATTTTGAAAATAAATAGATATTTTTTTTCAATAACTGAAGGGAAAAAGTCACACGATTTATTTTTTCTTTTTAAATTTAGCAAAGTGGAAGTAAGATTTTCCATAAAAAATTAATATCTAAAGAATATATTTAGTTCTTTAACTATATACAAATTTTTAGTTTGGTCCCTTAATTAACTTTGATTAGTCATTTAATTAATAATTTTTTATCATAATTATGATTGTTTTGAAAATTAAATGGATATATTAGCAATTTACAAGTTCTTATCAATATTTGAGATCCTAGTATTATCATTTTTTTACTAATGGTTTTAGAGCTAAATAACTAAAAACATACTTTTTGAAGTTAAGATACCAAAATAAAACCTTATATAAATTTAAAAGACTAAATATACTTTAACCAAAATTAATATGGTTTCAAAAAAAATTTAAAATTAAAAAAAAAAAAATCCACAGGCGCTTATATAAATATTTCAAGGAATCGTTTCGAACGCTGCTTCATCACTTCAAGAAACAGTTTCATGATGATTCTTCGTTGGACGTCACAAATGTCTCTGATTCTGTTGGTGTTGCTATGTGCACTGAGATTGAACACAATCACTTTCTGCCATGAGAGGGATCGAAATTCACTTTGAAGCTTCAAACAAGGCGTTGTTGATCCCTCCAACCTCCTCTCTTCTTGGTCCACTCTCCCAGATTGCTGTCAGTGGGATGGAGTTTGGTGTGATCTCAAAAAATATCTTAACAATTGGAGATATTTGTTTTACATATACTTGGGGAATAATCAGTTGACTGGTCGAGTTCCAGTAATGATGGGTTCATCATTACCTTGCCTAAGGGCACTAGATCTACACAATAATGGCCTTTCTGGTGATATACCTTGGACTTTCAATAATTGCACGTCTTTGGCGCTTCTCAATTTAGAAGGAAACAACTTCTCTGGAGGTATACAAGCATGGCTACCCCAAAATATATCAGTTCTGAAATTGAGATCCAATCAATTTACTGGTAACATTCTGCCACAACTATGTCATCTCTTTAATTTGATGGTATTGGACCTTGCTAATAATGAACTTTCGGGATCAATACCTCATTGTCTACACAACGCGACTAGTTTGGTTTCCCTTGAAAATTTTTTAGACTTCCGTGATGGTCCTGGTCCTCCGTCACATTATATGGTGCCAACCGCAGATGAATTCATGAAAATTGAGTTGCACATAAAAGGGTCAACAATTAGTGTATGGGAAAACTCTAAAGTTGGTGAGAAGTATTGACCTATCAGCTAACAAGCTATTGGGAGAAATTCCTATACAGTTGTTTAAGCTCACCAAGTTACAATCACTAAACTTGTCTTGCAATTATTTGATAGGAGAGATACCAGAGCATATTGGAGAGATGAAAGATCTAGAATCTCTTGATTTGTCCCACAACAATCTTCATGGGAATATCCCTCAGAGCATGTCCGGCCTATCTTTCTTAGTATTTTGAATCTGTCATACAACCATTTTAGTGGCCAAATTCCACTGGGCACTCAACTTCAGAGTTTTGATGCATGGAGTTACGCTGGAAATCTTGAGCTGTGTGGGCCTCCTCTTCAAAAGAACTGCACAATACCAGATAATAAAGAGAAAGTTGAAGAAAATGAGGATGATGGTTTTTTGAAGTCATTGTATCTTGGAATGGGAGTTGGTTTTGCTGTGGGATTCTGGGTAGTTTGTGGTTCACTGTTCCTGAACAGAGCATGGAGGCACTCTTATTTTCAATTTTTTAATGGTGTGGTTGATCGAATCTATGTTATTGTGGCCATAAAGCTTCAAAGATTCCGCTAAATGAGAATATGCTACAGCTCCAGGTTGGTTATAGAGTTATACTTCTATTTTTTTAAATCTAAAGTTCTTTTTCATAATAACTTCTATTTTTATAGAAATTCATCAGCAGCGTTGTAATGATTTCATTTTTCTGTTTGTTGCTTCCTAAATCAAGTGCATGATGCAAGTTAAGGCTCCGTCCATTTATGAATGCAATGACTAATTTCAACTGTTTAAAAGAAATTAAGTTATTAGTATTTTATTATAAAACAATTAAAATGCCCAAATCATTCTTTAATGTAAGTGTCCTTATGTCATGTTCCTCGTTTTTCAAAGGCAGAAGTATATAATTGGTCATTTAACTTTATACAAGACTTTAATTTAGTTCTTTGACTTTAAAAAGTATATTTTTAGTACTTTAACATTAAAATCTTATATAATATATTTTTTTTGTAACAGTCATAGTTATTAAACTTCGTATATTAGCATTTAAGAATGTTATTTCAACATTCAAGATCATAGTATCATCATTTTTTTTTGGTTAACAATTTTAGGGTTAAAAAAATAAATATAATTTCTAATGTTAAGGGACAAAATTAAAATCTTACCTAAAATTAGAGGACAAAAAATATACTTTAGTATTTTTTAAGAGTTGTTGATGTTTCGAAACAGCATTTAGATTTATGATCCAAAAGTTTATATTTTCATTTTCTCTTTACAAGTTAATTGTCATTTTAAAAAGAAACTCACACGCAAAAGATCCTTTTCAGTTCAAATTGTGGTAGAGTGAACTCATATCATTCATACTTGTTATTCTAAGCAATAGGTGGTTGATTCCAGATTTTCAAGACTCGCAGGAGTCTCAGAAGATTCAGTGTTTAAGCTCTTTGATTGATAGAATTATGGATGAAGCTCTGGTAAATGGCCGCAGCTTTAACAAGTATTCAAAAGCTTGGGACTGTACAAGTTTGGTGATTTTTAGTAACACTTGTGTCTGTCATTTTACTTGCTGCTTGATTTGGTTATTTACACAAATTTAGTATGTCGGATTTTTCTACGATGTGGTTTCATGTTCTTAGTCAATCTCCCAATTGTGTTGTTTCTTAGTGAAAAATATGAGTTTGGATATAATTTTGATTTGAAGTATGCTATTCTTGTTATGATGTTCATGATTCGTAGAATGTGACATATAATGAGCCTTTAAAATTAAGGTTAATTGGTAGTTCTAAATTAACATCAATTATGCATAAAAAATATTCTACAAAGTTGGCCTGCGATATATTCCCTAGACCCATTCGGTTGGGATCCTAGGTTGACAAATTGGAAAAGCCTGGCAAGATATAATGATCATCTAGTCTTTGGGGCTAGATTTCATATAGAGCATGGCATTCTTACAAGGAGATTTTAAGTGCCGAAATAAACTAGTTCTAATATAACCTCTTTCTATCTTGTCCAATCTAAATATATATAAAAGATAGTTAAGAATATCGTTTTAATTGTAAACATAAGATGTTAATGTTTTTTTATCTCACATATTTACTATATTTTTTTCAAAATATCCCTATAGCTACGTTGATCACACTGTAATATAAATTATTGACCAGAACAATACACACATCCCGTAAGTTTAATGGCCTTTCTTTAGGGTTCTTGTTTGTTTTTCTGGATCCTTCATTTCTGCACATACCTTTGCTGTCTTTTGTATTACACAGGCTATAAATAGCCTTATACTGTACAGTCATTGACTCGAAAAACAAAAACAGTTTTCAGCGCCTTGTCTCTATCTTTTTTGTCTCTTTATGGTATTAGAGCCATACCTTTCGCTGTAGAAAATGTCTCACTCTCCTAGTCACATTAGCGCTTCTTTCTCATCATCTCCTAATACACCTTCTTCTTCTTCTTCAAATCCCGTCTTTGCTCCTTCCTCAGACTTCCCTTACTATGTTACTCTCAAGCTTACCCAAGATAACTAACTCATCTGGAAGGCCCAGATGATGCCTTATCTTTATGGGCAACAATTGTTCGGCTATATAGATGGCTCTATTCCCCAACCTCCCACAAAGCTTTCTTCTAGGCTTCCCAACAAAGACTATATTACTTGGTTTCATCAAGATCAGTTTCTTCCTTCTGTTCTTCTTGCTTCTCTTTCTGAAAAAATCATCCCTCAATTTAGAAGACAACGAACTTCCAAAGCAATGTGGCTTGCTCTTGAAACTTCCTTTTCTCAGCAAACTCAAGCTAAACTTGTTCATCTTCATCAATAAATGACAAACCCAAAGAGCGATGAAGAAACCATGGCTGAATATCACAAACGAGCCATTGTCCTAGCTGACTCTCTTACTGTTGTTGATAAACCAGTTGCTGATGACGATCTTGTTACTTATTTGCTAGCTGGCCTTGGTCTCAATTTTGACACCATAGTTGCAGTATTGTCCACCCAGCGTGCTTCTCTTTCTATTACGGGTGTACTAAGTCATCTGCTACAGTACAAACAAAGGATGATTCATCAAGACTCTATTTCTCTCTCCTCTGATTTTTTGACTAATGCAGTGGTCCACTGCACTTTTGTATTAGCAACCCGAGGTGGACGAGGAGGTTGAACCTTTTCAGGAAGGGAAACAAATTGAGCCTACAACAACAACCTCAATTTTGGTAGAAGCTACAATAACTTTGGACATGGTGGTCGAGGCTTCTGTGGTGGTCCCTATAAAGGCTGTACGAGAGGATGTAGTCCCAGAGGAGGTAGTCACTTTTCTTCTTTCCATACAAACCAAGATGTTGCTTGCCAACTTTGCAGACGTTTTGGACACATAGCTCTCACTTGTTTTCAGAGAACAAGTCATGCTTTACAAGTGCCTCCTCCACCATCTCTCTCTTCTCACTATTCTAAATACTCTAATATGGAGGATTCGCTATGGTGCCAGACACAGGGGAAACACATCACATGACTCATGATTTTTCCAACCTCAATCTCATATCCTCACCTTACTGTGGTCTTCATAGTGTTCTGATGAGTGATGGATCTCCTATGACCATACAGAATCAAGGTGCCGGCATTCTTCCCACACCTTCTGGTAAATTTCTTCTCAATGATCTTTTACATATTCCTACTATTTCAAAGAATTTGATGTCTGTCTGTCAGTTTTGTTTTGATAATGATGTGTTTTTTGAGTTTCACTCGGGTCATTTCTGTGTGAAGGATGAAAAGACCCAGAGACCTCTTCTTCAAGCTCCAAGCTGCAATAAGATGTATACATTTTCTCCTACCACCTCTCCACAAGCTCACTATGGAGTTCGTACTTCTCTTCCTCAATGGCATTCTCGCCTTGGTCATCTAGCCTTCTATACTGTTCAGAAAGTCCTTCAGCTAAATTCTCTTCTAGTGTCTTCAAAACAAATCCAACATCAGTGTGCTGCCTGTCGCTCCTCTAAAAGCCATTGTTTGCCATCACCCCTATCATCTTACTACTCTAGTTTTCCTTTTCAACTAATATTTTGTGATATTTAGGGCCCTTCTCCAATTATGTCTGTAAACGGGTTTAAATATTATGCCTCTTTTGTTGATGATTATTCTAGATATATTTGGCTGTTTCTGTTAAAAACCAAGAATGAGCTTCGTTTTGTATTTCATCAATTTAAGTCTCTTGTTGAAAACTTTTTTGACATAAAAATTAGATCATTTCAGTCACATTGGGGTGGAGAATTTAGATCCTTAAATAAGGATTTAATATCACTTAGCATTAATCACATAATTACATGTCGAATACTCAGAATGGTACGATAGAAAGAAGACACAGAACAATAGTTGAAACTGGACTAGCTTTAATGCAACACGCATCTATTCCTCGGCAATACTGGACATATGCCTTTAATACAGCAGTTCATGTACTTAATAGGCTCCCTAGTCGAGTCTTGAACAATAAATGCCCATTTGAGATGCTTTTTAATTTGAATCCTAATTATACTTTCTTGAGAATTTTTGGTTGTGGATGTTGGCCTAATTTAAGGCCTTATGCACCCAATAAACTGAGCCCACATCCTCAGTTGTGTGTATTCTTAGACTATGCACCAAATCACCTAGGCTATATTTGTATTCACTTGCCCACCAAGCGTATCTACATTTCACGTGATGTTGTCTTTGATGAGACTTATTTATCTTTTGAATCTCACTCAACCTCACGGCCCAATCCACCAAACTACCCCAACTTACCTCCATTTCCTTCATCATCTATCACTAAAGGCCCAAATATTTTACCAAGCCCATCTACTAATCCAAACACTATACCTAGCCCACTCTCTCCTAACCCAACACCACACCACACTTCCTCGTCCTTACTGTCACTTTCGCCCTTATCCACATTGACCTTGCCTTCGTCACCTGTCTATACTGACACTCCATCCTCATCAATACTTTTCTCTCAACCTCCACAACCCATTCATCACATGATCACTAGACCCAAAGCTAATATTTTCAAGCCTAAAGCTCTTGCTCCAGATTTTATCTCAACCATGCCAAAGGCCCATTTTTCCTCAATTCCTGTGCCCCCAGTACCAACCACTGTTACCCAAGCTCTTAAGTCTCAATCATGGCGCAAAGCACTATATGATGAGTTTCAGGCATTGCTTTCTACTCAAACATGGGATCTCATCCCATATTCTCCTTCCATGAATATTATCGGATGCAAATGGGTATTCAGAGAAAAGTTTTGACTAGATGGTTCTC
Organism: Neltuma alba; assembly: GCF_004799145.2. NCBI lineage: Eukaryota > Viridiplantae > Streptophyta > Magnoliopsida > Fabales > Fabaceae > Neltuma > Neltuma alba. The sequence goes on along the minus strand of NW_021634218.1, from coordinate 50,237 downwards.
TTGACAAACACAAAGCTAGACTTGTGGCTAAGGGATTTCACCAACAACCCAGAGTGGATATTGCTTAAATGTTCTCTCCTGTAGTGAAGCCTGTTACTGTACACCTAATTCTCTCCATTGCTCTGTCAAAAGGTTGGCTAATTAATCAAATTGATGTAAGTAATGCCTTTCTCCATGGATATCTCAATGAAGATGTATATATGCATCAACCCCCTGGCTTTGTTCATCCTAATTTTCCCACTCATGAGTGTAAACTCCGTCGAGCTATATATGGCTGAAACAAGCCCCAAGAACTTGGTTTGCTCGCCTCAATGCAAGATTGTTTGAACTTGGTTTTCATGCTTCACGATCAGATTCCTCTTTGTTCATCTGTCACAATTCAAAATGCACTGTATGTGTTCTAATTTATGTGGACGACATTATTGTGATTGGCTCCTCCTCTGATATGGTTCAAGAATTAATTGAGGCATTACGTTGTATATTTCCAGTAAAAAATCTTGGCCCATTACATTATTTCTTGGGAGCTGAAGTTCTATCCACTCCCTCTAGTCTAATTCTTTCTCAACAAAAATATATCTCAGATCTTCTTGTCAAGGCAAAAATGTTTATGCTCGTCCTGTCTCTACACCCATTGCTGCTAATAATCAACTATATGCTTATAATGGTGTTGAGTTTGTTGATCCCCACTATTATCAGAGCATTGTAGGCAGCCTCCAGTATCTCAACTTTAATAGACCAGATATTACCTTTGCAGTAAATCGTGTTTGTCAATTTATGCATCATCTAAAGGAATGCCATTGGACTGCAGTTAAGAGGATTCTCAGATATCTGCACGGAACATCTCACTATGCCCTTCATCTAAAAAGGTCTACTTCTTCTCAACTCTCTACCTTTTCTGATGCTGATTGGGGTGGTAATGTAGATTATTCTCGTTCCACTGCGGGGTTTGCAATTTATTTTGGACCAAACTTAATTGCTTGGAGCTCAAAGAGACAACCAACTGTAGCAAGATCAAGTACTGAAGCAAAATCTAAAGCTATTGCCACTGCCTCCAGTGAATTAATATGGCTCCAACAACTTCTTTATGAGCTGCATATTGTTTTACCTGATGCTCCATTTTTATACTGTGATAATCTTGGTGCTACTTATTTAGTAGCTAATCCTGTCTCTCACTCTAGAGCAAAACATATAGCTCTTGATTATCATTTTGTTCGTGAACGTCTTGCTGCTGGTCTTCTCCATGTTCTCCATGTTTCTTCTAAGGATCAAATTGCAGATATTCTCACCAACCCTCTTCCTTCATCTAGATTTGCATTCCTTAGATCGAGTCTCATTATCATTCTAGCACAGTTCAACTCACGGGGGAGTATTGAAGCCTAAAACAATAACCACAGCCCTAAGTTTAATGGGCTTTCTTTAGGGCTCTTGTTTCTCTAGTTTTTCTAGATCCTTCATTTCTGCACATATCTTTGCTGTCTTTTGTATTACACAGGCTATAAATAGCCTTACACTGTGCATTCATTGACTTAAAGAAACCAAAAACAGTTTTCAGCGTCTCATCACTATCTTTTTTGTCTCTTTATAAATAACCAAACAGATTAGTGTTTAGAAAAATCAACACATTTTTTTACAAATAATTAATTAAATTAATTTTTTAATTCATGCAAACTAGTTAATTTTATATTTAGCATCAAGAGAATATATTTCATGGTATTGCACAAAGTTAGCACACATTGAATTCCTTGAAGAGGTCCACTGAGGATGCAATCATGCATGCATCTTGAGAATATTTTGTAGTTGGAACTTTGTTAGGGCTATAGAACAAGAAAAGCCATTCAAAGGAAAATGATCATCTTGCCATTGTACGCCCCAAATTCATATCACATAGACCAGATCATCCATTTTGTTAATAAATTGGGAGTGCGAATAACGATGTTTTTTATACATGAAAAAAACAATATTTTAATTGCATGGAATGGACCCCCAAAAAAAAATTTCTACCAGTCTATCAATAACTACAAGCATTTTTATCAAAACATAATATTCTTAGTAGAAGAGACTAGTCCACCAAGGTTTGAATTTCCTATTAGGAGAAGTGCCCCATTTCGTGTCCAATAGGGCCTCAAACAACAGCACCAAAAGCCAAAAAAAATTTTTAAAAAATCAGGGTGAACAGATGAATGAGTTTGCATATATTTAATGTGAAAAACTATACTAATAGAAACTGACTTCAAAAGCTGAAGAAACTGATGAAGAGGTGATGCAAGCATAGACAACTTACACCTTCAATATGCTTCCAACCAAGCTCAATATATGGCAACTCTAGATAAGGCATATAATTACTAGTTTGATTTAATCTTAAATTGTCGTATGACCGCCATTATTACTGAAGCAAACCTACTGCTTAGTAAGCATATCTTACTCTTCTTCAGCAGCAAGTCAAAGTAGGACATTCCTCTCGTACGCAAATGTTTTCAGTTCTCTCAACCACCAACTAACATGCAGATATGAATCAAAATTTTATTAGCTCAAGTAAAAAATCAAAGCCAGAAAAGCATTAGTTCTTTTTCCCCTGTTGAATAAAAAGTTTAAAACATTAGATTTATGACTAACAAAATTGAAGCATTCTTGTTACTAGAAGAGGATTAAATCTTATCTTTACTAAAAGCATTAGGCAAAACCTTACAAACTAACAAGTGGGTCGAGGCACTTAGAAACCCACAACATCACAATTTATCCATAAAGCTATAATTATTTCAAACAGATAACATACCTGTTCATTCATAATCAATCATACTCAATTTAAAATATCCAAAATAATCAACCTAATTATCCAGAATATTATCGGCCAACTGTTGGGTTCAACTCACAGATAAACTTTTTCCTAAAAACATAATTCATAAGCTTCTATTTGCAATATTTAAATAGATCCAATCCTAACATCCAGAGGCCATAAACCGTTTAGGATTCAACCCACAGTACAGATATTTCATGTATAGACTATTTGACAATAAACTTGACAGTATCACTAACTACACGTAATACCAAAATAAAATAAAAAAAATCACTAAACAAACAAGTCAATTGAAGTAAGCCCCAGCCAAAAGATTATTTGTAAACTTTCGTAAGAGTGGAAATTATAGTTGATATATGGCTTTAATTTGAGGAATATCTAAAATACAATATAGTTGTGATTGCTCATGAAAGAATTATAGAAGATAAATATATCGTCCCGGCAATATTAATAGTGTTTAAAGACTGACACATTCTTCAAATATTTTAAATGGGCCTTCGGATCAAGAAATTAAAGAAGATACATGATTCCCACCAAATTCCTTGCTTCTCAGAAATACGAGTTTTAGTAATTGGATTCAGAGTTCATAGTCTTCTTCCCCCAACGATTTAGACTTCACAGACCACATTTCAGAATTTACATTCTTTTTCTTTTTTTATGAAAACGATCAACTATATTAAAGTACTAAAACATATATACACATTAAAACGCACGTTGGCGGAATATGGCTCAAACAGGGGAAGACACAGAACAAAAAGAGAACATGTGAAGAAGTAAAAAACAAACAGTGAGATATGAGTATTTATTTCAAAGATAAATATTTGTAACATTGATGCCTACTCCACGTTTCATACGAGCAAGAAGAATTTTTTTTGGGGGGGGGGGGGGGAGTCGTAAAACTTTATGATTATGTATAATGACTCGGTTGGGCATTTATTTGACTTGAGGGGGAAAAGTTGAGAAGGACTTGACATGGATGATGACTTTTTTGTAAGACATAAGAGAGTATTTATTATCTTTTCAATTCATGTTTTTAAATAAGGATTGATTTGAAAAATTTTCATTCACAACATAGCTAACGATTCAAGGCAAAAATAATTTTTTAACTTTATATAAGATTTCATTTTTGTTTCTTAATTTTATAAAATATTTTTCCCAGTTCTTGACCCTAACACAGTTAATCTTAAATAATGATATTTTTGTGCCAATCATTGTAATTTTAACCCAAAAACAACAAAAAGAGTAAGCTGTGCAAATATTTTTCATTTATCTAAAATATCCCCTTTAATCATTTGTAATTGAAACTACTTCTATATAAACCCCTAATTTAATATATGCAATAAATATGTATGGTTTGAGGAGAAATTATAAATTTAAAAAATAAAATGAATTAGAGTCTTATATTTACAATCAAAATAAACATCTCAATAAGCTTCTGCATTAAGAACTGAATGGATCAATATTATAAAATTTAAGGTAGCTCAAAAAAATCTTTCAAACTAAATTTATGTTAATTTTATTAGTGGCAGTTTCACCCAAGAGGGGGGTAAGTTTGGTGATTTATAAAAATGTAACTCAATGAAATTAATGAACAAATAAATGCAGGAGATAAGTTTAGAAGGATTTCACCGAATAGAAATGATACAGGAGTTTATACTAGTTCAGTCCTCAGAGTGTCTCTCAGATTTCCACTATATCCCAAAGATTAAATGGGCTCTCGGTGCTTCAATATAGTAATTGAAATCTCTCAATCACTTCTCTTTACTACTCGTAAGATTACAAACCCCTCAAGAGTCCACACTCTTGAATTACTGATCCTCAATGTCGCCTTGGGTCAAATTTAATTAAATTTAGAATGCAGCAAGTGATGCAAACCAAAGTCGTTCTCTTATTGGAGCCAAAAATTAACTAGGTCCTAAATTAACTAAAAGTCAAAATTTTCATTAAAAAGGTTTTTTTTTTGTTTTTCAAATTTAAAAACTACTTTGGAAAATAAATTGAAAACAATTCTAAATATTTTTTTTTGGATTTTTTTACATAAAAAAATTGAAAAGATAATTTGAAATTGAAATTGAAAGAAAATTAATTAAAAAGGTAGCAAATGAAAAATTTTGATTTTAAGGAGATATGAGATAATGGTTCTTGGAAAATAGAAATTGGGTTATTCTTACTCAAAATGATCTTGGAGTTATTTTATTCACTAATTCAAAATCAAAACCTTAATCACTAATTAAGTCAAGTAATCTTAATTAATAGATGTCCTAAAACTCTAGCTACAACCACCAATTAAAATTACCATTGCAAACTGATTAGTGTGCAATTAGGATTAGATTAATACAATTCGGGTCTCTATGCAAAGAACACTCAACTTGAGATATTCAAAAAGTACCATACAATTATAACATTCATCCAAACTATGAAAGAATAGCATAACCATATATAACTCTAAACTGGATATAAATGTAAATCTCAAATTACAAAATCCAATCACAATTACAAAAATTCAATTCTAAATTAAGAATTACAACTAGTAATCTCAGAAAATTTAATTAAACAATATCAATTCTAACTCAGAAAATCCATTACTCAATTAAATTAAAAGAATTGAAACAGAAGAACTCCCCTAATTAACTCTGAAGCCCAAACCCAATCCTTCATCTTCAAGAAGCTTCATGAAATTAGCCACGCATGATGTTGAAGACTGTTAGCACAGATTTTATGCTCACGGCAACCATGGATGAATGCAGAGGAGGTTGGCGTTGATGATGAAGGTGATCGATGGGGATGATTATATGTAATTCATGGTGATAGGAAGGAGTGGAGATCGACGATGCTTAAGCTCAGTATAACACCCTATCTAGAAATTTACTATACTTAATACAATATAGGAATATCAACACCATTACCATGGTAATTAAAAAAAACAGGTTACAAACTTTATTTCAAAATTTTCTCACTCATTATGACGTAACCATGATATAAAAGAATGAGACATACAGTTAGCAATATAACATATCATGGTTATAAAAAGCCTTTCATATACCCCTAACATGGTTATCAAAAGCCTTTCATATACTTGATTGACACAGTTTGTCACAATTAATCTAACAAAATTAAGTTTAACTTGTAACATCGGTTATCTCCAACCTGTTACTAACCTTTTTAAACACCAAATATTTAATAATACTAACCATGGTAGAAAAGAATCTTAGTATAATATTTGAAAAGACTACCATGGTTATAAAAAGAAATCTTGATTCGCCAAAAATGTTAATCATGATAGAAAAGACTTGAACTAATTATTCAAAATGTTTATCATGATTATAAGAGTTTTACTAAACAAATTGTATGAAAACCGTAATTAATAATATTTCATAATAATTGGACCTTGGGCTTTACAAAGTCCGGCACGTCACAATTCATCTCTAAGCCCATAATATGATATTTTCTGAATAAAATTTGTCCAAACCAACAGTAATTAACTACTTTCAAAAGTCATTATGGGTTCACAACTTACAGACCCAAGCAACTTGACAACAAAAGCAACTAAGATTATAAGTCTCAAATAAAGCAGAGTGCAAAAAGAGCTATATGTGGCAATATACAATACTCATCACATGACAAAAAGGAGGCTGTACAAGATAAACTTGATAGTTAAGCCTTCGCTGCCTTTCCTGACGGACCAGCCCTAGAGCTATTATCTGAAAATGTTAAATCACGGGGTGAGACAAAAGACTCAGTAACCAACAATCCTACTCATTAGGCATACAAGTAAGTACTTGAGAGGTGTCAAGTGGAACAGTTACTAAAATCAAAACATTCACAATTGTCATATGGTTATATATATATATATATATATATATATAGACATATCAAAATACAATATCTCACTCTCAATTCTACCTTATTTCCTCACACCTTATTTCCTCTGACTGAACCCATGGGCTAGTACTGTCCCACGTGACTGGTAGTTCAACATAATAAGCTCACCGATCAAGTGATGTGAATAGGCCAAAATCCACAGAGTACAAGATCAGACCATGGGTTCCCCCTCTAGTCCACTAGCGGGGTGTCATACGCCCTACAACACATGATAGGGCCAAAGGATCAACCAGTGTACATCTGGCGTTCTCCCACTTTATTACCTCTATAATATGTACAAAAATTCACCCCCTTATTCTCCCTATAACATGTCTCCCACCAATCAACATTCACCGTCTCCTCTCATATTTATATTCATGAGAATAGTCATTTACCAATAACATAATAACTTTCACATTTACCAAAATCAAGATTTCGAAATTTCAATAATCAACATCAGTCCTCAAACCATTTCTCAATAAATTCTTGTTCCACATGACAAATTTATAAATTCATAATTTCATACTATTTTTCAATAACATAAAGTATCTCAAGGCAATTTCAACAATAATGCCTTTCGTTGCTCAAATAATAATTCAATGGCATTTCAAGAATCTCATATAATTCGAAATCACTCACAAACATCATACAAGCATACATAACAAGTGGAAAGTGGTTACCTTTTACCAAGGCTATAAAAAGAATTACTACAAAGTTAACCCCGTGCTCAAACCAACAATCCAATAATTAATCTACACCATTGATATAATCACAAATTAATATAATCACATATTAATATAAGCTAATTAATGAATTAAACTTCTCTATATTATTTAAATTTCTAATCTAATTAAATTTTTATTCTAAATTCCCGCAACTCTCATAATCCAAAAATTATTAAGTATTTTAGAAACAACTTAAAATTTCTAACAACCCAAATTATTTATTTACCACCTCCAAATTATTTACTTTGATAAAAAGAATTTTTCACAATTTCCAAATATAAAATTACTATGTTCTAAATTCTGAAAATCTCATTTTCAGTTTAAACTCAAAATCAAACTCTCAAAAATTCAATAATACTTCAAATATTTATAAATAAATAATCTAATCAAAACTTTAATGGTATAACTACCATATATATATTTTCATAAACTTTTTAGCTACAATAATTATTTTAAAACCTCCAGTCACCCAATAAATAAAACTAAACTGATTAAAATTTCAATAATATATCAAACAATCTAAATAATTTATTTAACTTAAATTTAATCGGTAAAAATATGATATATCCCATAAATAACAGATTTTCAACTAAATAAATTAATTTAAATATTAAAACTAACAAATGGACAAATTTAAACCGATTAAAATTAACAACTCATTTATTTCTAAATTTCTATAATCATCTTTTGTCAAACTCAATACTTATATCATATATAAGTCTCAAAATTTTCTCCAATCACTACAGTAATGATGTAAATAAGAAGTTTAAAATATACAGAAAATATTTATAAAGAAAGTATGATAAAAAGAAGTAATTTTATGTACCCAAAATATCTTCAAAGCTTATTTCCTTCTCTACTGGTCTGCTCCCCCACTCTATCTTTCTCTCGCTCCTCACCCACTCTATCTCTCTTTCCTCCTTGTGTCTAACGTGAGAAATGAATTTGGGAGAGGGGGTATTTAACACCCGTAAACATTTATTGAGGGGGTTGAATTCTACCGCAACCCCCTCCAAATTTCTACCTCCACCTCAACTTTCCACCGAAATTCGGTGGAAAGTTGACTTATATTTTTTTTTCAAAACTTATAATATTATTTTTTAATTTACTTATTATTTATTTTAATTAATTAATTTTTAAATTTTTTTTAAAAAAATCCTAACATAAAATTTTAGGATATTACATAACTCATTTCAAATACATCCTCACAAATATATAATCATAAATGTTTCAACATTGATAATATAAAAAGAGATGCATAATGATATCATAGGTGGCAAATAATTAATGACTAAACATAACCAGAGTTCGGGATGTGATCACCAATGAAGGTGACCTCACACCTCCAGTTCCTTCCCCGCCGCGACTCCTTTGTTACACTTACCTGAAAATTGTAGATGTAACGGAATGAGACTACCCTCTCAGTAACGAAAACTCCTACCCACCTCACCTACCAGCACCCCTAAGAAGTGCCAAGTGGGACTAACAATTAAGATAATCATTAAATATGTTACTATCACATAACAGATACCAGATATCATAAACATATAAGCTAAAGGAAAATATCAACTTATGTGCTTGCTTTACTCATCATTCACTATCATTATTCATCATTCGATTCCTACCTTATATCCTCCATATACCTGCCGACCTGAACCCATGGGCTAAGTCTTAATCATGTGACTGATAACTCTCACGAGCTTCCCACGCATGTGATGCGGACTGGCCAAAGTCGACAGAGCACACGTGGGCCATGGGTTCCTCTAGAAAAGGGCGATTCTGTCCCAATGGGTTTACTACCCAGTATATTGATGGGGATGCTGCCCTCGGGAGATACTGCCCCTGGATACTCCTGGACTGTCACAAATGAGGGGATACTGCCGTCTCTAATATGTGTAGGCAAACCATAGTGCGCACTATAGAGGCAAACCAGGTGATAATATATGAATATCAGGCTTCATCACCACACCTCTCCCTGAATATTAAACGAATTAATCACAGTCATGATAGTTCTAAATTCTCATCAAATATCTCAAGAACATGTATCTTAAGAGATTCAAAACATACATTAACCATATAAGATACTTAATATCATACCATACAATAGCATTCTTAGATAATTAATGGCATAAACATATCATTCCAGAAGCTCATGGTAACATGTAAAACACGATCAAATAAAATAGCAGCTTGGATAAACCGCCTTGGTGAACAAATAACTTTTCGCCACAACATACTACACAGTACATCCCAAGTCCACAATTTCATCCAAAAATCACTCATCAGGCTCCTATCCAGTCCTAAAGTTGTAGCAATTCATTCATTTTTCACAAATCACTCCCATCAAGCAACTTCCAAATGTCTATAAAGTTTTCTAATAGTTTCAAAACAGCTTTCCTATTCCATATTATTCAAGCCTATCCTAAAGGGTTCAATTTAATTAAAAACTCCTCTTAGAGGAACCGATTGAAGAAAACAAGTAAGAATTCATGTTACCTGTTGTCCAACAAGTGCTTACAAGTTAAAGATTAAGACCCTGAATTTGGGATCGTCAAACCAAATATCATATCTACAAACAGAAAATATACATTACTACAGTATCTTATGGGTAAGCTACGTATTAAATTTTAACCCATAACTCTCTTTTTAAGGTTTCCGAATTGTTACTCAGAATTCTAGCTCGTGCAATTTGTATAAGATCTGAAGTTAGAACATAGATACTATGATTTAGATTAAATTCTTAAGTTTCTTTAGCTTATATTATCTTTAAATTTCTAAATCATGTCATTATAATTTATTCACAACCCAAGTAGAAAACCTTCAAATTATAGCCTATGTTCTATTTTCAAAAACTTCAAAAAACATATTTAATACAAGTTAAATTATTCTCACTACAGATGTTTAATTATTAATCTAACCATTGAAATTAAAATGTTATATGTCTTGAGTCTATTCACCAAATTCTAGCTTGATCTAACGCTGAACAAATTTAAAAAATGATACTTTACTATTCATGTTCTATCTACAAAATCTGGAAATAAAGAGTTTAATACATATCTAATAACTCATACCTCAAATATTGAATCACTAATCCAACCGTTGAAATTGACGAAATAGATGTCTCGGACTGGAAGACCAAATTTTGGCCCGATCCAACGGTTTACAAACATTACTGAGACAGTCTCAGTTTTGTGCGAAAATATTTAACTTATTTTTAATTCTTTCCTACTACCACCTATTTATAGACTTATAGAGTCCCATCTTCATATTATTTAGTCGATGTGGGACTTCTAAACCTTTTTATTTTATTTATTGGTTTATATATAAATAGTTTTATATACACACACATATGATCATAAATATTTTAATTGTTTATATATATAATTAACCACTATTACAGTGATGTCAATAAATATTTACTCACGGATTTACTTAAGTGTTAGAGATTAAAAATTAGGATGTTACACTCGGCAACTCACTATCTCAATTCTGTGTCCGTCTCTCTCTATCTCAGTGTCTCTGCCTCCAGCTCCTTTTTCCGCGTTGAAGACGATGAGGACAGGGGAAGGTGATCACCTGTGCGTGTACGGGTTGGGGTTGGTGAATTAGGATGATGATAATTGTGGGTGATGGTGAGTGAGTCGTGAATGGGGAATGGAATCCGTGAGATGATGATTGTGGGGTCGCGTCCTTGTGCCTCTGTGAAGATGTGTATATATAGGATGCTGATGAATAAAACTTCCGCCATTCTGCTCCCACCAAACCCAACTTCTCTTCCAAAAATTTCTAGAATAAAATCTAAGATACTATGATATCATATTTTTTTTCAAAAAGATCAATCAGTTAAACTAAATCATAAAAATATGATATTTTTGCTCTTGTTAGCAATATTTTCATCTAGTCACCATTAATCCAAATTAATCATAATAAATACAATTAAGCCTAATTTAATTGATAAAAATCCCAAATAAGATATAAAAAATCAATATAAAATCAGGATTTATTAGTTCGGTCTTTAACTACTTGACCTACATTCAGTCCTCAAAGCGTCTCTCAGATTTCCACTGTATCCCTAAGATTGAATGGGCTTTTGGTGCTTCAGTATAGTAATTGAAATCTCTCAATCACTTCTCCTTACTACTCATAAGATTACAAACCCCTCAAGAGTCCACACTCTTGAATTACTCTTAGAAATGAGTAAAGAAGAATATATCAAACTCTCTCATAGAGTATATGAATGATAAACACTGAAGTTCGGTAAAATAGAGTATTGAATGCAACAATAGATTTTTAGTAGAAAGTAGCTCGTGTTTTTAATATGCTCATTCAATGCTTTGCGCCTTTTATAGTTGAAGATTTTCAATTATCTGTTAGTTTGAAGAGCTTCTAGCTGTTGGAAGATTGCTTGTGTGTGTTCGGCAGTTACAATAGTAGTTCACCATTAATACTTCTAACATAGGAGGTTAAAGGCTATAAAATGATCATTGTGAGTAAGCTGCAAAAGCCTCGTTGCACAAGTAAGTTTACTTCTTCAAGTAAATGTGAATAAAAAAAGCAGAAGAAGTGATGATCATTGATATTGATATAATAGTTGAAAGACATAGAATCATTCATCAGACATTCAGAATGCAGAACGAACTTACTTGATTGAAGACTTTATCGATAATGCCTTGATCGATCAAATTATCGATTAACCATAAAGCAGTGGACTTAACAGATATATGCATTTATCGAGTAAATTATGAATCAAGCAATGATGGAACAAGTAATCAATAAATGGTGAAGTATAACTAAAGTAATTTTATAAATAGAAAATACCTCTGAGTTTAGTACAAAACTTATTTCCTCTAAATTTTTATGCCTTCATATCTTTTCAAAAGAAAAGTATATGATTAAAGAAGGCTGAGAAAAGCTTGAAGATAAAATGAAGAAAATGTTTTATGAAAGATCATCATGAAGAGCTATTTGATAGAAGAAAAGATGTATTGATCGAACAGATGATCGATAATCTCTTGATTGAACATCTTATCGATAATTCTAAGTGATTGTGAAAACAATTCTTAAGTTTGATGATTGAACAATTGATCGATAAAGGGTTGATTGAACAAGTGATCGAAAAAATAGCTCAGGGAAAACTTATAAAATAAAGCATAAAGATAGTTTGATGATCGATTGATTGATCGATCAATAAATCATCGATTAACATATCGATAAAAGATTGGAAAAAGCTTGAGTTTACAAGTGTTAGAGTAAGTCTTTAATCGGTCATGTGATATGAAGAAATGATGTAGAGACTATGAAGATGATTGATCATATTATCGATAAAGACAATGACTATGAAGAACCTGAATTGCAAAGGATTTTTTTTCATAACAGATTATCGATAAAACAAGTGATTTGGCAACCAATGTTCGAACAACTTATCAATAAAGAGCTGATTGATAATATGATGGATAACCCATAAACTATTTAACACAATACCTGAGTTAAGGTGTAACATTGCCACTTACTAGCTAGAATTAACCATGATAGAAAGAAATAAAAGTAGTAAATATACCCTATCATGATTATTTAGAAGCAATCACATCAATAAGGGGCTAACCCTGATAGAAAAGCATTCGACCTCAAATAAGGCTATCATGGCTAGAAAAAGAATAACCTATATCTGTGATCATAGCTAACAAAGTTATAAAACAACATGCCTCAATAAATTATAATAGCAATTCAGATTTGACTATACAGTCAACACTAGCAACAACTAAACCTGTGAAAATTACCATTATCACATTGTGGATCCACAATAATTCAATCATATGCAATCTAAGGGCCTCAGGCCCACTACCAGCACTCTAGTCCAATGTTCAAAAAAAATAAACCAAAGATAGAAGGTATAATACGTTCACTAAGTCAAACAACATAAAAATATGAGAAGATAAAATAAGTCCCAAATGAATGCAGTCTTGATGCGTCGCAATATACGAAAAGATTGCATAAAATAAGGTCCAGAAGCTGTACACTGTCAGCTACAGTTATTGAGCCTCAAGAATCTTCCCTGAAGGTCCCATTAATGTATTGTTTCCTGAAAATGGTAAAGCAACAGAAGTGAGACAACGTCTCAGTAACTAAATCCCTACCTATCACATACCCTAAAATGGGCTAGCGAGGTATTAGGCGAGATACACAGAATTAATAATAGCTGATAAACATCTACTTAACATTTAAACTCACAATAATCATAGAAGACAAATATTTCCACTAATATCATGCAGTTGATATATTTTAAAAGAAATAACATACTTTTCATTTATTTAAAAGATATAAATATAAATAAATATCCCATGTCATATGCAATTCCTGAACCCAAATCTATCCTTATATCCTCCTTATTTCCGCCGACTGGACCCATGGGCTAAGTTCTTCCCATTTGACTGGCCACTCTGACAAGCTCACTATATGAGTGGTGTAGACCGGCCAAAAAACCACAAAACACTTGGTGGACCATGGGTCCTCCCTCGAAGAACTAGTGGGGTGTCACAATCCTTTGAAGAACTAGTGGGACAATAATTGCGGCCAACCATAGAGCTCTGTATGGAGGCCAATACCACGTGGCAAGTATATGAATTTCAATAACTCTAATTATCTCCTTTCCCCACCCAAAATAGATGCACAAGGTTCAAAATGACACATTTATATGCATAATTAACTGAACTTCATAATAACACATCATAATCATGATCACCAATTTCTTGCAATACAAACTATGTCAATCCTTTTTAAAATGGCATCCCACAAGATAACTCACACAAAACATAATATACTTTTATAGAATTAGTTATAAAGCTGCTCACCAACTTCATACTAGAGCATGCAACAGATAGAAATTTAGTTACTGGTCTCCTAGCTAACAATTAAATACAACCAAAGTCCAGCATCAAAAATGCCACAATAGAGTTTATATCTACAAACAAAATTAAAATGTTATCTCTATAGTATTAGAGTAGACTACTCACAAAATTCTAGCATCTAATTCTTCCTCTAAAAGCTTTAATTTTTACTCAGAATTCTAGCCTAAAAAACCTTTTTCTGAGGTTTGGAATGAGAAAATATATATAATTTGGACTCAATTCCTAAATTTTTCTCTCTTAAGTATCCTTTAATTATTAGATTATATTATTAGGATCATCAAATTCATAACGCAAATAGACAAACCGTAATTTATAACTTTTGTTCTATCGTCGAATGACTTAGATAAATATATTTAATACAAGTTAGGTTATTCTCACTACAGAAGTTAAACCCTTAATCTGACCTTTGAATTTAATTTTTTATCTATCATGATACTATCCTCCAAATTATAGCTTAATCTAATGGTGAACGGACTTTAAAATGCTAATTTACTATTCAGGACTATATCTGTTAAGTCTAAAAAATAAGTTTAAAACGTACCTAATAACTCGTAACTCAGAGATTAAAATGATGATCCAACTGTTGAAATTAATGATTTAGATATCCCAAATGGGCTGACCAAATTTCAGTCCAATCCAATGGTTAATAAAATGAAAACTAGCACTTTTCTAAGACTACCTCAGATATGTGTGAAAAATTATTTACTCACTTCAAGCTTCACCCACTATCTCTTATATATAGGCTCCTCAAACTCCTTTACTCTAAAAATTAGTCAATGTGGGACTTCTATATCATGGGATGATTTTCTAGAATATCATCCACACACACACTCACACACAAAAACATTATTATAATAATAATAATAATAATAATAATAATAATAATAATAATAATAATAATAATAATAATAATTTTCCTATATCTAATTTTTTTATTAACTTAATACTAAAATATATTTATTTATAAATTTAATTAAATAATAAATAAAAATAAAGATGTTACATAAGGAGACTTACCCATTTATCTAAGTCATTATCGATTACAACCTGATCAATAAAATGATTGATAATTTGCTGTAACATCTTATACTCAAACAGCTCTTTCAGTGATTGAACAAGTGATTGATAAACAAGTTACAATGTTTTATGTAACACGTTATCAATAAAATTTTAATAGAATTTATTCAAACTGAACTTATCAATTATTTGACATATATTCGATTAATAGGTGATCGATCACTTAATTAATAAACTTAACTATTTTGCAATGCAGGAAACTTTAAGACTCATTTTGTTATCATCAAAACACTTAAATCTAACAAATTTTTGCTGCAAGTTTCATTAATTTCGGGTGCTTAGCTTTGTTTCCAAACAATGGTCATTCTGTAATTTCAATAAAATATTGATTATTTACTTGACAACTTTATCCTTTAATAAGGAGAGATGGAAAAAGAAAAAGACGCTACAGTGTAAAATATTATGTGGGTGAAATTAAACGGAGAAAATATCACATGCATGTATTTAATACAGTGGCAATTGATGGTGGTGATTGATTTGAAATTGAGGATGTTTTATTCAATTACTTTGATAATGAATAATTCTTACCTCTTTTAATCTTTAATATAACAGCTACTCAACTAATTTATATGGCTTAACAAAATAAGATAAATTAGTTAATTTTTAGAAATGTGATCTAATCCCCCTGAAATAATCCTCTATAAAATTAGACTCCATAAGTTAGATAAATTAGTTTGGAAAAAATGATATAGGAGACAAAGTAAACTGAAATTGTATGTGTTGAACTAAATTCAACCCTTAAGTGGCTCTTATAGTAGAAGTAAGATGGAGTATTATTTAAAATCCATAAATTGAAGTACTCTTTCATCTTTGAAACATTCCTTTAAATACTCAATTGCCAAAAACACTAATCCCTCTATTTTTATTATAAGAGACAATTAACCAAAACACGTTGATAAGAAAATTAGTTAAAATTAGTTAAAAAAATAAATATGTAAAAAAATGCAATTTATTTTTTTTAAAAATATATTTAAAGTGTCTCTTATAAAAAGAAACATGCCCTTTCTCAGGGAAGTGTTTTTTATAAATAGAAATGGAGGGGGTCACATCCATGGAAAGTTGAATCGAGCTTTTGTGTCTCAATTTGTAATGTGTCTGTCCCTTGTGATTACCAATTGTTTGTGTCATTTAGATTTTGCTATTAATTATATAAATTCGAGCGCGGATGATGGGTGGGGTAGAAGCAACGAATGGAAGAGAATAATTGGCTCCCAATTCTTTTATATTTACTGCATGCATATAGTATTTATTATATGTGTGTCTGTCCCTTGTGATTACCAATTGTTTGTGTCATTTAGATTTTGCTATTAATTATATAAATTCGAGCGCGGATGATGGGTGGGGTAGAAGCAACGAATGGAAGAGAATAATTGGCTCCCAATTCTTTTATATTTACTGCATGCATATAGTATTTAATATAAAAGCTAGTTGAATAATTTGAATAAATTAAAAAGATTTGTTAAGTTAGTTATTTATAATAAATATAAGTTAAATTCCCTAGAATACCAACAATTAGAACTACTATTTGATAGAATTCTTAATATGTGTAACTACTACAGTCATTGTTTTAAAAATAAATAAATAAATATAAGAGAGAAAATGGATTAGAGTTTTATATTTATGAACAAAATGAGAGTCAAACCAGCTATTATATTGAGGATCGAAGCTAGTATAATTCAGTCTTAACACAGATAAAAAAAACAAATAATCCAAAAGCAGTGAGAACTGAGCAGGAGTAATTCAAAAGTAATTCATACCAATTCAAAAGGACCGAGGACGGGGAGTTATATAATTATTACCCATTTCATATCAATTTCTTGAGAAAAAGTAATTCAAAAGCTATGGGAACTAATGAAGATTCTTAAAAAATCAACAAGCTATATAAAATAATAAAGATCGATCAGTAAGGCCTCAAAAAGCTTAAACACAACCAAAAAGCAAGTTAAACACATAAAAATGACACGCGTTTAGCCCAACAAACAAACAGAGACAAAAACAAAAACTTCAGTATTTATTCCAAAAACTCTGCAGTGTGTTTAGGAAAATGTGGAAGCGAGCAATGAGAACTTCGTTATATATGAAGACTAACTAAGTTTATAGAATATAATTTCATTTGGGAAAAGCACAAAAACAAAACAATAGAGATATTAATTATTTATTTCAGAAAAACATGATTTCTATTTTAGAATGGTTTGGATTCCAAAGGAACAAATATTCTTAATAAAATCAAACGGTACAATTCAATTAAATAATTAAAATTAGTTCAAAATAAATATTTTAACATGTAAAAGTAAGAGGATAATATTTAAGTAAACAAAATTGGATTTCATATTTAATAAATTATTTTGTGTTAATAACATTATAGAACTTATTAATTGCGTTACTAAAGTTATAAGAATGTTATTTTTTAAATTTTTTGGACAACTTATTGTTAACTGTTATACCAAATTTGTTAATAACATTATAAATTTCATAATACATATATGACTCCCCCAAACATTTTTTCTCAGATAAATACAAATTTTAGTATTTGCATTCAGACTTCATAGTCCTTTCCCCCTCAACGATTTGGAATTCGAAGTATATATTTCGGAATTTACATTTCTTTTTTTTGAAGAGTGTATGTGTGTATAAACAGACACACACAGTAGAACACATGCTGGGAAATACTTTCAGGTTCACTCGGCAAGGAAGATGGTTCAAAAAAAAAAGTACATTTATTCGTCTAACTTGAAATAAATTTGTAGTTTGGTCTCCTAAATTTATAAAATTTCTTTAATCTTCTAACCCTAATTTTATAAAATCTTTAGTCTCACATAATAATTTTGTGTGCCAATTATTATTATTTTTAAAAAATTAAACTTAATATTTTTAGCGTTTAAAAATATTTTATTAATTGCACAGAGAATAGCGTATCACTTGTAGCGTTTCGTGTTCGATGGGCCTTAACTATTTACCCATTTCATAGCAATTTCCTGACGAAAAAAAGTAATAATTCAAAAGCAATGAGAACTCATCATGATTGTTGAGACAAAGTTATAATTAATGCAATTATTTTATTACAACAGTAATAGTAATCAATTGTGGGTTGGTGTTATATATGAGGTCCACGACTTTGTAATACTTTTATTACAACAGTAGTAGTCATCAATTGTTAATCCCACTAACAAGGATTTTATGCAACGACCCCCCGGGGGGGGGGGAAGGTGAGAAGACTTGGAAAAAAGATTGGAAGACTTCTGTGAATTGGTCAAGAAAATAAAATTAAGAAAGCAACCTTTAGACATATATTTTGTATTTTGAGAAAATTAAAAGGATATTTTTATTTTATTTTTGAGAACCAAATGTAAATTGCCTTAAATTTTGCTAAAATTATAAAAATATTCATTTTATTTTTAAGTGCTTTTATAAACCTTCATATCAATCTCCTAATTTTATTAAACCCTCTCAAACCGCTGCATCTTAGTGAGAGATGTGAGTTTGATTTGAAGCATGACATTCTTAATTATTGTGGTGTTCGTGATTTGGGGAATGTCACCTGTAACGCGTCTTTAAAATCAAGATTAGTAGTTAGTGTAAGGATCCGTTTGATATGAGGAAAAATGAGGGGAGGGGAGGGGAGAAAAAATTTTAATAAGTTCAATTTAAAAAATTTAAAAAGTAGCGTTAAAAACTTTTAATTAGTTTTTATTATTCTTTTATATTGCTTCTTCTCTTTATTAAAATTTCAATACTCTACTTCTTCAATTTTTTAAATAGAGTTCATTAAAAAAATTTTTTCCTCCTCCCTTCCCTTCCATTTCCCTCGTATCAAACACTACCTTAAACTAACGTTGACTATATGCATCAATATTGCACAAAGTTCGCATGGGATGAATTAATTCCCCTATATAGCTACAGATCCATTGGCTTGGGGACCCATTTTGAGAAATTGGAAAGGTTAAAACCACCATCTTACCCCCATGGCTAGATTTTGTATACAACAAAGGGGAGATGATTATTGTTTCAGGTTACTATGATGAGTAATATGGTATTGATTATTTTGTTAAGATCTAGACTGTGCAAAATTATTTTTTTATTAATGCAAATTTAAAATTTTAACTTATAATTTTGTATAAGAAAAAAAATAATTTTATTTGAGAGATAACTGTAAAATTATTTTTTATTTTAAATTCTATATCTATTAAAAAATAATTCATTAAAAGCATAGAAATAAAATTATATTAAAGTAGAATTAGAGAGTAGATTTCTTAAACCAAATAAGTTAAACATAAAATTTAAAATTTAATTTGTATGCGTGACTATGAGTGACTCTTATGATTTAATTTGTGTGCCCACTTACATACTTGTTTTGGACAACCTTTTTGTCTTTTATGTATAGAAAAACTTTGTCCTGAGTATGTTGAGAAAAACTGAAAGCGAACAATAGGGGCTTCATTATTTCTGAAGATTAATTAAGTTTATATCATATAATTTGGAAAAATACAGAAACAAAATAAGATATATATTAATTAATTATTTAAGAATGATTTTTTAATTTAAAAATATTTTAGATTCCAAAAGAAACAAATTTAGAAATACCTTGTATGACTTTACATCTATATTGAAGTGGTTGTTATATGTCTTTCTCCCATGATTTAAAATTCAGTTAATGTGTTTGAAAGTTTGCTTTCAATTTTTATACTAACTAAAACTTGACATATCCATGCATATTGAAAAATAAATAAATAAACGGGCTTAATGAACCCAAAAAAAAAAATTTACCCAACTCACATCTCAATTATTATCTTCTTTATAATTTTCTAGACTCCTACCTTAGGTTGATCGGAATAAATATGAAAGGTTTGAAATTGCCTTTTTCATAGTTCTTTTTTTTAATTTTGAGGATGCAATGCACTAATAAAATAAAGTTTGAAATCAACAGCTGAAACATCATAGTTGAACCAATATCCTTTTGGTCAAATGAAAAGACCTCGAAGCTGAAATGAAAGGAAAGAGAATATTTATTCATGATTTGATTTTTTAATAATATTATTTTTTAATTATAAAAGGTCATTTTAGTCATTTAACAATATTCATAAATCCCTAATTAGGCTTCTTGGCCTGATTAATAATTTGTTAAAAGTGAAGGCCTTAATTTAAATTTTAATATTTTAACCAGATTTAATTAGAACTCTCCCAATTCAATATAATCGTTATAAGAAACTTGACCTGAATTTTTTTCTTAAAATTAATATATCGGCATTTATGAATGTTTTGTAAATGTTTAAAATTTTAATACCAGTATTGTTTTGCTAATAAAACTAACGATGTTAGAAATAAAAGACAAAAAAGATATTTTATTAAATTAAGAGACGAAAATGGAATCTTACGTAAAATTAAAAATGAACAAAAATTCATTTTTGCCGTGGCTTAAACATCTCTTCTTAATTTTAATAAGATGGTTATTTAGATACAGAAGTTGAAGAAGTACAGTCGGAAAGAAGTGAAGTTGCTTGGAAAAGAACTGACAGACTGTAAAAGCGCACTGTCCAACTTTGATTGATGCAATTTTCGTGGAAAAGAAGGGACGCTCCTCTGTGAGTTCCATTAGTCAATGAGCAGATTTAAGTGTACTGTGGTTTCAGAGGCATTGAAGACGAAGACTTTATTTGTGTAAAGCGATAGACTATGGTTTGGGGGAAAGACTTCATTAGTCAATGAGTTCCATTAATCTTTGCATAAAGTGATAGACTATGATTTGCGGAAAAGAGCTTATTAGTCAATGAGTTCCATTAATCTTTGAATAAAGTGATATACTATGATTTGGGGGGAAGACTTCATTAGTCAATGAGTTCCATTAATTTCTGCACAAAGTGATAGACTATGATTTGGGGGAAAGACTTGGAAAAGAAGGTCGGAAGACTTGGAAACAAGGTGGGAAGACTTCTGTTAGGCAAACAAAAAAAAAAATTGAGAAAGATTAAGCTATACAAATATATATACACCATCTGCTCTTTAATATGAAAGCTAGTTTGACTTTTAATCTAATCGTAAATATAAGACCCAAATCTATTTTATCTCTTACATTTATATATTTTTTCTAAGATAATCTTTATAGTAATTGCATATGTTAAACAATTTTAAAAAAAAAAACTTGGAAAAGAATTCCAAAGATCTTGATAATTAGTATAACGCCTTTTACTTGGCCAACATCCATTTCACAGTAGTTGGAATGATGATGATGATGATAAAAGGAAAGTCCATAGCTGACCTATCACAAACATATTGACATAATAGGTATTTGGGTGGAAACCAAATCATAATTTTAAAAAATTTTTATAGAATATAAAATAAATATGTGAGAGGAATTTTGTCTTAACGTACATAAAAATACTTTTAAAAAATATTTTTATTGTAAACCAAACATCACCTTAGCTTGGTCGATGGAGTTATGGAAAAGAGTGGACAGACTTAACAAAATGACTTGATTGGTATTTATTCCACAAAAAAATTAATTTCAAGGGGACAAAACCTGAGAACTTGACAAATATTTCCTCTTCTTCTAAGTATGGAAGCTTATCGAAGGCATTATTTTAGTTCTAATAAGATTTCAACTTTGGTTTTTTCGGGTATTTTTTTAAAATTACTCTTACTGATTGGGTATGTATGTCTCTCAAATTCCAATACCCTAAATAATTAAAAGAAGGGGTATTTAAAGTAACCTTGTATTAATTTTTAAAAAAAATTTAAAATGACTTACAGATCACAAGTTTAAGTTATATTTAAAAAAAACAGAGAAAAAGAAAGAGAGAGCACAAATTTACAACCATTATAAGTT
This sequence comes from Neltuma alba, assembly GCF_004799145.2. Classification (NCBI taxonomy): domain Eukaryota; kingdom Viridiplantae; phylum Streptophyta; class Magnoliopsida; order Fabales; family Fabaceae; genus Neltuma; species Neltuma alba. The sequence continues at coordinate 28,055 of NW_021634218.1, read as the reverse complement.
TATAACAAGTAATTACTGTTATAATAACTTAATAACAATATCTCTTTGATCAATCGACCTTCTCTCTCCTGGTTTGTTAAAGGGGACTGGGGCTCTTGATTCTTCCTGTTTTCCTTTCGTTTTTTGCTTTTTACTGTTAGAGTTTTCTCCCTTTTCTTCTCTATCAGGAAAAAAAATCTATTGCACTTTGTCTTAAAAAATTTAGTCCTTACATAAACCACTTATACTTTTTGACGAGTTCAAATATATTATTTTAAAATTAAAAAATAAAAAATAAAAAAAATTTCAAGCATGAGTCTCTCAGTATCTCTAAAATTTTTGTGGTATTGGTTTGAGTATATAAATACATTAACATTATTTACTAATTAATTTTTTTAATTTTTTTAAATTGGTCAACTAAATCTTATATTAAAGATTAGAACTAATATATGTATAGGTAATGGTAGCCATTGATTGATTCCTCACACACCAGCCATGGAAAACTAATATAGAGACTGCAATTGAGTGTGGATTTGGGCAAAAGACGTAGGAACCAAGATCGGAATACTTGGAAAAAAAAGGTTGCAAGACTTTTGGAAAAGAGGTCATTAAAAAAATAAAAAGAGTAAGCTATACAAATAATTTTGAGAAAATTGTAGATTTTTTCCATCTATTTTTTAGCATTAATGTAAATTCTTTTAAATTTTGCAAAAATTTTATAACTTTCATTCTATTTTTAAGTGCTTTTGTCAGCCTTCCTAAAAAAGAAGATTTAATTTTATGATTCTCCTTCAATTTTTCTTCTTTTAAATCATGCAAACCTCCTATCCACTTTCAGAATCAACTCATCATGAAAATGGAAAGAACTAAATCTTCACAAACATTTAGAACAAGTCCTTGTATTTTATGTTTTGTCTTGTTTAGAATTTTTTTTAATAGATTTTGAGAATAAAGAGAAATTTGTTTCAATGACTGAAGGAAAAGAATCACACAATTTATTTTTTCATTTTAAATTTAGCAAGGTGGAAGGAATATTTTCTATAAAAAATTAATGGCTAAAGAATATATTTAATTCTTTGACTATATACAGAGTTTCAGTTTAGTCCCTTGATTAACTTTAAAAAGTATATTTTTAGTCATTTAATTAATATTTTTGTCATAATCGTGATTGTTTTAAAAATTAAATGGATATCTTAGCAATTTAGAAGTTCTTATCAATATTTGAGATCCTAATATTATCATTTTTTGTTAATGATTTTGAGCTAAATAACTAAAAATATATTTTTAAATTTAAAGTACCAAGATGAAGTAAATTTAAAAGACTGAATATACTCTAACCAAAATTAATATGGTTTCAAAAAAAATTTTAAATTAAAAAAAAATCCACAGGTGCTCCTATAAATATTTCAAGGAACCGTTTTGATCGTTGCTTCATCACTTCAAGAGACGGTTTCATGATGATTCTTCATTGGACGTCACAAATGTCTCTGATTCTGTTGGTGTTGCTATGTGCAGTGAGATTCAACACGATCAGTTGCTGCCATGAGAGGGATCGAAGTTCACTGTTAAGCTTCAAACAAGGCGTCGTTGATCCCTCCAACCTCCTCTCTTCTTGGTCCACTCTCCCAGATTGCTGCCAATGGGATGGAGTTCAGTGTGACCACAACAACAGAGTCTTCGGTCTTTCTCTGTCAGCAGAATACTTAAGAGGTTATGAAAACGCGTACCACAGACACTACTATGTCGATCGAATAAGCAACAATCATTCAGAATCACTGAGAGGTGAAATCAACTTATCTTCTTTACTTGCTCTTGAATTTCTCGAACGGTTGAATTTGGGCGACAATGACTTTGAACGCATAAGCATGGCGCCTATCAATAATTCTGTTGCAACTCATACTCATTTGCCACACAATTCTTCTAAGCTTTTGCTGCTGAGTTTATCATACAATATTCATCTCCACATTGATAATCTTCATTATTGGCTCTCCCGACTTCCTTCCTTGACATCTCTCGACCTCAGTGGCGTTCATCTTCCTAGTGAAACCAATTGGGTTCAATCATTGGCCTCGCTACCTCTCAATGATTTAAATTTGTGTGATTGTAATTTGACCACCTCTATTCTGCCTTTCCAACATGCCAATTTTAGCTCACTTTCATATCTCGATCTTAGTCTGAATGATTTAACATTTGGATTACCTAATTGGTTGTTCAATCTTAGCAAAGATCATCTCCATAGTTTTTATCTCAGTCAATGCAATTTGAGAGGTCAAATTCCAGATCTTTCAGGCTATCGAAATCTGATGTCGTTAGATCTATCCAACAACAAACTCAAAGGGTCAATACCTAAGTGGCTTGGCCAGCTTCATAGACTAACCATCCTTGATCTATCTAATAACTCGTTTCACGGTTCCATTCCTTCTGATCTCCTAAACGCATCAGCTTTATTAGACTATTTAGATATTAGCTTCAACAACTTGAGTGGTCCGCTCCCAAACATTCTTGGCCAAAATAAATCTGCCAACTCAATTGGAGTGGATATATCGAACTTGTTTCCCAGAACAGCTTTGAAAATATTTATGTCATTTAATAAATTTGAAGGAAGGCTTCCTCGAGTACAAAATTGGGTCCAAGCTTTGGATTTATCTTACAACTATTTCTCGGGATCATTATATAGTTCATTGTGTCACTCTGAGACTAATCAGTCTGTTTTGGAGTATTTGGACCTGTCAAATAATTATCTCACTCAAGAACTTCCAGATTGCTGGAACAGTCGGAGATATTTGGTTTACATATACTTGGAGAATAATCAGTTGACTGGTCGAGTTCCAGCAATGATGGGTTCATCATTACCTCGCCTAAGGGCACTAGATCTACATAATAATGACTTTTCTGGTGATATACCTTCGACTTTCAATAATTGCACGTATTTGGTGCTTCTCAATTTAGAAGAAAACAACTTCTCTGGAGGTATACAAGCATGGCTGCCCCAAAATATATCAATCATAAAATTGAGATCCAATCAATTTACAGGGCACATTCCGCCACAACTATGTCATCTCTTTAATTTGATTGTATTGGACCTTGCTAATAATGAACTTTCAGGATCAATCCCTCACTGTCTACACAACGCAACCAGTTTGGCTTCCCTTAAAAATGTTTTAGACTTCCGTACAGGTCCTCGTCCTCCGTCAGATTATACCATGCCAACTGCAAAAGAATTCATGAAAATTGATTTGCATATAAAGGGTCAACAATTAGACTACGGGAAAACTCTAAAGTTGGTGAGAAGTATTGACCTATCAGCTAACAGGCTATCAGGAGAAATTCCTGTACAGTTGTTCAAGCTCACCAAGTTACAATCACTGAACTTGTCTTACAATTATTTGATAGGAGAGATACCAGAGCAGATTGGAGAGATGAAAGATCTAGAATCTTTTGATTTGTCCCACAACAATCTTCATGGGAATATTCCTCAGAGCATGGCCGGTCTATCTTTTCTCGATGTTTTGAATATGTCATACAACCATTTCAGCGGCCAAATTCCATTGGGCACTCAGCTTCAGAGTTTTGATGCATGGAGTTACGCTGGAAATCCTGAGCTTTGTGGGCCTCCTCTTCAAAAGAACTGCACAATACCAGATAATACAGAGAAAGTTGAAGAAAATGAGGATGATGGTTTTTTGAAGTCATTGTATCTTGGAATGGGCGTTGGCTTTGCTGTGGGATTCTGGGTAGTTTCTGGTTCATTGTTGCTGAACAAAGCATGGAGGCACTCTTATTTTCGATTTTTTAATGGTGTGGTTGATCGAATCTATGTTATTGTGGCCATAAAGCTTCAAAGATTCCACTGAATGGGGATAGACTGTAGCTCCAGGTTGGTTTTAAAGTTATACTTCTGTCTATTTAAATCTAAAGTTCTTTTTCATAATAACTTTTATTTCTACGCAAATTCATCAGCGGTGTTGTAATGATTTCATTTTTCTGTTTGTTGCTTCCTAAATCAAATGCATAATGCTAATTAAGACTTCGTCCATATATGAATGCATCGACTAATTTCAACTTTTTAAAAGAAATTAAGTTATTAGTCTCTTATTCTAAAGCAATTAAAATGCCCAAATCAATCTTTAAAATATTTAAGTGTCCTTATATCATGTCGCTCGTTTTTCACAGGCCGAAGTATATAATTTGTCATTTAACTTTATGCAAAACTTTAGTTTTGTTCCTTTATAAGTATATTTTTAGTACTTTAACACTAAAATCTTATATGATAATTTTTTTGTAACAATCATAGTTATTAAACTTAATATATTAGCATTTAAAATGTTATTGCAACATTCAAGATCTCAATATCATCATTTTTTTGTTAACGGTTTTAAGGTTAAAAGATTAAAAATATACTTTCTAATATTAAGGGATGAAATTAAATCTTATATAAAATTAAAGGATTAAATTTAGTCTTTTTTAAGAGTTGGTGACGTTTCAAAGCAACATTTAGATTTATGATCCAAAAGTCTAGATTTTTATTTTCTCTTTACAAGTTAATTGTCATTTTAAAAAGAAACTCACACTCAAAAGATCTTTTTCAGTTCTGATTGAGTTAGAGTGAACTCATATCATTTATGTTTGTTATTCTAAACAATAGGTGGTTGATTCCAGATTTTCAAGACTCACATGAGTCCCGGAAGATTCGGTGCTCAAGCTCTTTGATTGGTGGGATTTTGGATGAAGCTTTGGTAATGGCTGCAACTTTAATAAGTAGTAGTATTCAAAAGTTTGGGTCTGTACAAGTTTGGTGATGTTTAGTAATCTGTGTGTCTGTCATTGTACTTTTGCTTGATTTGGTTGTTTAGACAAATTCGGTATGTTGGATTTTTCTACAATGTGGTTTCACGTTTTTAGTCAATCTCCCAATTGTGCTGTTTCTTAGTAAAAACTATGCTATTCTTGTTATGATGTTCATGATTTGTAGAATGTGACCTATATAATGAGTCTTTAAAAGTAAGGGTAATTGCTAGTTCTAAATTAACCTCAATTGCGCATCAAAAATATTGTACAAAGTTGGCTTGTGATATATTCCCTGGACCCATTGGGTTGGGATCCCAACTTGACAAATTGGAAAAGCCTAGCAAGGTAAAATGACCAGATTTTAAGTTTTGAGATAAATTAGTTGTAATCTAACTTGCTTTCCCCCCTATCCTTCTTCTCCCCCTGTTTAACCTAACCTAGATATAGAAGCCAGTTAAGAATATTACTTTAATTCTAGACATAAGATGTTAATGTTTTTTATCTCACATATTTATTATATTTTTCTTCAAAATATCCCTATAACTATAGTGATTATGCTTATATATAACTAAAAGGATGAGTGTTTTAGAAAAACCAACACATTCTCTTTACAAATAATTAATTTAGCTAACTCCCTTGATTCATGAAAATTAGTTAATTTTATATTTAGCATCAAAGAGAATATATTTCATAATATTGCACAAAGTTGGCCCCCATTGAAGTCCTTGAAGAGGTCCATTTAGGATGCAATCATCCATCTTGAGAATTTTGTGTGCTTCGAACTTTGTTAGGACTATTGAACAAGAAAAGCCATTCAAGGGAAAATGATCATCTTGCCCTTGTATGCTATACCTTCATTATCCTTCCAACCAAGCTCAATATATGGCATCGCTAGATATGGCATATAATTACTAGTTTAATTTAATCTCAAATTTTCGTATGACCGCCATTATTACTGAAGCAAAGCTACTGCTTAGAAAGCACATCGTACTCTTCTTCAGCAAGAAGAAAACCTACTGCTTGCGGTAAGTCCAGCCAGGACATTCCTCTCGTACGCAAATGGTTTAGTTCTCTCAATCACCAACATGTAGATATGAATCAAAATTTTATTAGCTCGAGAAAAAAATCAAAACCAGAAAAGCATTACTTCCTTTTCCCCTGTGGAGTAAAAGCACTAGATTTATGACTAACAAAATCGAAGCATTCTTGTTACTAGAACTGGAAAATCCTAACTTGGGCTATTGGTCATCCCATTCATAGTTCCTCCTTCCTCGGTTGCTCTGCTCAGTGAAATCACGTACGTTTTCCATAGCAGACAAAGATAACAACAGCTGCTACAGCAATAGCTCCCGTAGATGCTGCAGCCACAGACCACTGCAACTTCAACCCATTCAACCCCTTTGCCTTTGCTTCATTATTCATTCCATTCACAGCTACATTGACTCCTCATCAGTTTTCTCCTTCAAAGATTTGATGACATTTTCTGCTTCGTTAACTTTCTCCTGTAGCTTCAAAATATTTGATTTCATGTTTCTTGTTGTCTCCTTTGATTCTCTCAGTGCCTCCTCCAGATTTAGCTTTTCTTCCAATACTGATCCCCTCTCGGAGACAACCCTTTGCAACTAACTCCTCAAGCCTGTGTCTAAACCCACGAATGTCCTCCTCTTTCTCCTCAATTTCCTCTCTCAACTGCTCCAACACCCTAATTTTCTTGCTCTTTTCCTCAATTTCCTTCATCTCAAGAATCCCAATTTTTCTCTCTAAGTCCTTCGCCTTTTTGTCGATTTCTAATTTTGCTTGCTTTAACCCTTTTGCTTCACCCTCTAAATTCAACACCATTGATCCTTTCTCTTCCAAAAAGCTCCTCAGTTTAGCGCACACTGTTCTAGATTCCTCAGCAGCACTCTTTACAGATATTGAATCACGGTTAAGCCTGAAAACCTCGGCCTCGAGGTCGGCCTTTCTCGCCGCCATAGCTTCCACTGCCTTCTTGGCCATCTCAGACCGTTCGAACTCTCTCTCCAAACCTTCAATCATCTCTCGCATCTTCGATTCGTCTTCTCTCAAGCCGTCAATCTCCTGCGTCAGTTTATCGATTTCGGTCTTCCTACCTGCAATTTCATTCCCCAATCCCCCTCTTTCACGTTCCAGTGCATCGATCTTTTTCGTCAATTCCTCGATGTGACCGTCGCTCCGGCGTACGTCAGATCAGAAAATTCCTCCCCGATTTGATCATCAACCTTATCATCCGCCATTGTTAGTTCTGGAAGAACAAGGAACGATAATCTGAGCGATAAACGGGCGAAGATACTAAAAATAATAAAACGACAATGCTACTTAATTAATTGGCCAAATAGTTAAAAAAATGGAAGAGATTTAACATAAAGATCGAGAGTAAGAAGAATCATACATCTCACCATCCAAACAACAACGATGAAGTATTTCTTACGAGAAACTAATAAAACCTGAGGACAGCGTCGGTGTTCAAAGTCGAAAAGGATGAGTCACTGGTAAATGCTTCAATCTCCGAGAAAATCAAGGACGGATGCTAAAGATTTTCCCAGAATTCAGCAAATTATGAAACTCCCCATTTCTTGGTCCCAAAAGTTGAGTCTCCGATGCATTGCAAGACGCTAAATTCAGAAGTCGATCTCCATGGTCATACTCGTATGACCATAACTTCGTAATCACAATTCATAAAAGATTCAAAAATCTATAAATTACATGTCTCTCGTTCATACATGATAGTAGAATCATTATATATAAAAGTTATATTATTCTGTAAATCGATCATGGAGGGTCTACACTCGTCCAAGATTTTCGGACATTTATCGCGCCCCAAGTCATTTACTCATCATAACTGTTGATTAATTATGTCTTTCTACCACTTATCCTCACAAGTTACAATTGACATTTGATGATTTCTGGGAATTCAAGACTCCAACTTTATAGAAATCATGAACATCTCTTTTTTAAAATTTATAACTGATATCCTGTAATTTGCAACTTATATTTAGCAATTCACGATTCATTTTCAGGGATTCACAACTCGTCTAGCTAAGACTGAGATCCTTGACCTTCAATGTATTCCAATTTTCATCTCCTTTTGAGGCCACTTAATCTCATTTTCTCAAGCAAGAATGACTGGAAAATACCCTAAAAATATGCAAATCTCCATTTACATCTCAAGATAGACAAATTGCTCTGAAGTTCTTAGGAGGTGTTTAGATAGAAATCAGACCATAGTTTCAGAAGTGATCTTATAATATACAAAGTAAATATATGGAAGAGTTTATCTCGATTTGTGAAAAAATACTTTTAAAAAGCACTTCTCCTAATTCCCAAACACCCCCTTAGTACTCCCTCTAGGTAACAAGGTGACTTGAATTTTATAACAAATTTAATGTTTTTAATTATTTTTAAGGAAAAGCATATTGAACCTACTTATACTTTCTCTCAATTTTTAATTTGGTATCTATTTGTTTTTTTCCCTCTTAATTAAATTATTTAATTTTTCTTTTTTAGCAACATAATTAAATTATTTAATTTTTGTTTTTTTAGCAACATAAGCTTTTATGACTTTTTTCTATTAATATTTTTAGTTTCTATGCAGAGTTTAACATTGTTAATAGAGCAAAATTAAAAATTTATCATTATCATCGTCATTTGTTATGCAAAAGGTTTATTCCCTAAGATGTTCCTGTCATCCTTGAGCAATTTTCTACTTAATCTTGTCAATGCAAAAGCATATAGAACTTGTCGTTAGCTATATTGTTCTTGTCATTGGTTATATAAAAATTGTTATTTGTTATGAAATTCAAGGATTTCAAATGAAAGGCGCATATGTGATTTTGCTCTATATAATCTCAAATAAACTCTGAAACACTTCAAAGTAGTCAGGTCATCATTTCAGGATCCTAAATTAAAATTTATATATTTTTAGATTTTTTTTTTGTTTTGGGTCTTTCTCCCTTTTATCAACTATTAAGTAGTTAATGCAATATTTGTTTTATTCAGCCCAATAAAAATAATCCGAGTCAAATAAATGGACAAATATTTAATCTTTTTCCTCACTTAAATATTTTATTTTATTACTAGCTTCCACACTTAAATATACCAAATCCTCCCTCTACACATCATTTGTTTAAAGGAAAATTTTATCAAAAGAAGTTCGGAATGATTAAATTCTAAATCAGATTTAGTAATAATATTTTAATAGGTTTTGAAAAACACTAAACTTATATAATAATATGCTTTTGTAAAAAAATTCTTATAAATATGTCAAAAGAAATAAAAAAAATTCCCATGACATTTCTTGAGGAGACATCCATGTTGGCCATTTCAAGAGTGATGGGACCTAAGCCAAAGACGAAAGTCACAGGACGTCGCTTTTTTGAAGCACCCTTGATGCACCAATACCGTAACACGCAACCACACTACTTTTGGTTAGGAAAAAATTAAAAAGTTTCCTATTTTTGAAGTTCATTTGATCTCCAAAGAAAATTAGACATAAATAAAAACAATAATAATTTTCAATTATTTTATTGACACCATGACGATGAAGTGTTGGAGAAGAGCAAATGTACAATAATGAGTCAGTCAGTCACTCAATTTCATTCCTCAAGTGCAATTACACTAATTGCCCACAATATAAGCTTAATATACCCCGGAAATCTCCAAATACTCCTACATAATTCCCAATCCCAAGTCCATAAACACCAACACCGACATTAATTTTTGTTATAAAATGACATATCGACCACAATTTTTTTTCCAAATAAAAAAAAAAAGGATTCTTGAGATCAATAACTGCTTCCCTTCAATGTCACCCCCTTCTCAATAATTTACAATCACTGATGTTGGCCGATGCCAGATTCTGACCGTTGAAACGTCGCCACCAGTGGCAGCTAGCAATTAATGGAGGTTTTTCTTTTTGTGTTTTTGGGGGGGGCCTCGACAGATAATATCGTCATCTGGCAATAAAATCTAATGTCTAAGAAGTCCCTTGGGGGAAAAAATAAAAAATTATGCCACAGAACTATTTTGAAAATTTCACATTTCAGTGATCTATCTTTCTTCCTAATAAACTAATTTTGAAGAGTCAAACATAGTTCTTAGTAAAATATATAAAACTCCAAGGAAAAAACATAGATTAAATTTTCTCGCGACACTCTTGAGGGAACTTCATAACAAATACTAAAGAAATTTACATACGATTCATCCATTTTATTAATCATAATTGAGTGGAGAGAGGGAAGGGGGGGATATGAAAGAGGATCTCGATAAGTAGGAGTCAGTTCCAATTATACAGCTTCTTACCAAAGTCTAAAGCATCTCTTGACCAGAGAAAGCAGGCTCTTCGAAGGGAATGGCTACCTCACGGCCTCGCTCACCCTTATTTTACAGAACCTACGAGAGACCCAAGTGCCTTCCCCCATAAAGGACCTTTCTCTCCAACGATTTCTCCCCCATTGGCCAAAATATCCACTTGATAACTCCTAAAACATAGCAGTCATGCCATACTGAACAGGACCAACCTTTCTATGAGCAGTAGTTGCCGTTGTGGCGGCACCAATCCGACCATATTGAGCCTTTGTCGGCATTAGATTCGTGTCCATAGCTATTCGATCATCCTGTTCGATGCCGGTCACTCCTGCCCGTGTCATAAAAAAAGGGTTTGTATCAATATTAATAGCTATATCTGGAGCTATTTTGGCACGAACTTCAGAATGCGGATGTTTGGCTTGCACAGATACACCCTTATCAGACTCTGTTGTAGCTGACCTTTCTTGATTTCCAGAGCTCGATCTGTGGTAACAATAAGCAATGTGAACAGCTTGAGAAGGAAGCATGAGACCTCTGATAAATGTACTTGGATCATAAGAGTCCTTGACCACACTCGCGTACTCGTAAGGAACAACTGGCCCAGCTACTTTTCCGGGTTTTGCTGAGAAGCAAGACAATGTCAACAATTCAGTTATTCATAAATGTAAAACATTAACTGAACACAACAATAGCAATTCCATACCTATTGGGACTCTTAGCTGCCCCTGCATTGACCTTGTAACAGAAATTTCTATGTCTCTGGCGTTCCCATTATATTCCTCGGGTGTTTGCCTATTCTTGCCGGAATTGATATCTGATTGCTCTTTTGGTGCAAAAATATTTGAATGCACAACCGTTGACCTACCAATAGATCCGAGATACCAGTAAAACATAATGACTTCCCCTGAAGTTCTGAGAAATAATGGAGACTCTTGTAAAAAGATACACATATTTTGCAGCAAATGATGTCAGGAAAAACTGAGGAATGAGGATAATGTTAACTAGTAGAAAAGGATAAAATCTTATCTTTACTAAAAGCATTAAGCAAAACCTTACAAGCTAACAAGTGGGTTGAGGCACTTTGAAACCCACAACATCACAATTTATCCATAAACCTATAATTATTTCAGACATATAACATTCATGTTCATTCATAATGAATCATACTCATTTTAAAATATCCAAAATGATCAACTTAATTATCCAGGAGATCACCAGCCAACTGTTGGGCTCAACTCACATAAATTTTTTTCTAAAAATATAATTCATAAGCTTCTATTTGTGGTATTCAAACAGATCCAATCCTCACATCCAAAGGTCATAAACCGTTTAGGATTCAACCCACAGTACAAATATTTCATACATAGATTATTTGACACGTAATACCCAAAAAAAAATTCACTAACTAAACGAGTTAATTGAAGGAAGCCGCAGCCAAAAGATTATTTGTAAACTTTCGTAAGAGTGGAAATTATAGTTGATATATGACTTTAATTTGAGGACTATCTAAAATACAATAAAGTCGTGATTGCTAATGATAGAATTATAGAAGATAAATATATCGTCCCGGCAATATTAATAGTGTTTAAAGACTGACACATTCTTCAAATATTTTAAATGGGCCTCCGGATCAAGAAATTATAGAAGATACATGATTCCCACCAAATTCCTTGCTTCTCAGAAATACAAGTTTTAGTATTTGGATTCAGACTTCAGAGTTTTCTTCCCCTGCCGACTTCAAAGGCTATATTTCGGAATTTACATTCTTTTGTTTTTTTTAATGAAAACGATCAACTATACTACTAAAAAATATATATACACATTAAAACGCACGTTGGGGGAATAGAGCTCAAACAGGGGAAGACACAGAACATACAAATATTTAGGACCAAATGGTTGTTTGAATGGACTAAAAACCCAACCAACTTCTGACCTTCAATCTCAATTAGACTCAACAGAGAAAAATCTGACTTTTTCTATTTCAAACTTTAGTTTCAAACGGTGATCATTAAAAATAAGCATTAAAAATATACCAACCCCGATTTACCCTCACATTTTTTCCTCTGTCTCATCTCCTTCATTAGTATAATGAGTTTTGATTCAGACCAAATGAATTTTAATTTATATTCATGTTTGCCTATTATATATATTTAAATAATTATCTACAATGTTTTTTCACATTTTTCTTGGTGACAAATATTTTTATTTTATAATCTCACAAATAAATATTTTTATTTTATCATAATAATTTTAGGTTTTTTTAATTATTATCACATTAAAAATATAAAATATCAAATACTACTATTCAATAAAATCCATGCCATTTTCAATCATTTTACAAATGAACTGACTTTTCTATTTAATCATCCAAACAACTTTTAACTTTTCCAACTAACTTTTCATAAACACCTATCCAAACATAAATCGCATTACACTAATTAATTTTTACTCTAATTTCAGTTACAAAAGTCAGTTAGCCTAGAAATCAATTTTGCCTACTGCTAATCTAGACACACCCAAAGTCTAAATTTTAGAATTTACATTCTTTTTCTTTTTTTATGAAAACGATCAACTATGTTGAAGTACTAAAAAGTACACACACACACTAAAACGCACGTTGGGGAATATAGCTCAAACAGGGGAAGACACAGAACAGAGAACATGTGAACAAGTAAAAAACAAACAGTGAGATAAGACTATTTATTTCAAAGATAAATATTTGTAACATTGATGACTACTTCACGGTTCATAAAAGCAAAGAAGAATTGGCAAAGAAAGAAAGAAAGAAAGAAAGAAAAGGTCGTAAAACTTGATGATTATGTATAATGACTCTGTTGGACATTTATTTCACGGAGGGGAGAAAGTTGAGAAGGACTTGACATGGATGATGATTTTTTGTAAGGCACAAGAGAGTATTTATTATCTTTTCAATTCATGTTTTTAAATAAGGATTGATTTGAAAAATTTTCATTCACAACATAGCTAATGATTCAAGGCAAAAATGCAGATTGATTTTTTAGCTTTATATAAGATTTTATTTTTGTTTCTTAATTTTATAAAATATTTTTCCCAGTTCTTGACCCTAACACAGTTAATCTTAAATAATGATCATTTTTATGTCAATCATTGTATTTTTAAGAAATCAAATTTAATATATCCGCATCTGTGAATGTTTTGTCAATTATGAAAATTTTAATGTTGGCATTTTTTGTTAATAAAACTAGTCCAGTGTCAGAGTTAAAAGATTAAAAAAAATATTTTATAAAATTAAATCATCAAAATGAAAACTTGTGTAAAGTTCAAAAAGAACAAAAACTTTTGCCATGGTTTAAATTTATTATTTATTATTATATTAACTTTGTTTACATGATGTATAATCTATATGGAATAGTGATAAAATTGAAAAATTGTTAAATTTTAAATAAAAGTTAATGAAGTTTAAGATTTTTCTTGGTCTATACGAAACATGTTAAATGTAACTTATGCATAGAACCAAAGGAGTATAATTCACTGTCATGGAATTATGGAAATTCGGTCTTTTCCCGCAACTAGGAACCAAGTATTTGTGTGACATCACAGTTTTCAAAATTGAAGAGATCAAAGTGTCACCAATATCCTTGTTGGGAACCAAAGTGTTACTTTCTCTATAGGTGACGGTAATTAATGCATTATTTATGAAACATAACTGCCATTGAAACAGCAGAAGACTTGGACTTGGTCATAAAATCTTATACTTCTCCGATCCTAATTATAAGACCCAATTGACTTATTTGAGGAGATTAAGGAAGTAAGTTAAGTTAGTTATTTATAATAAATAAGTGTTGTTATTCCTAAAATATCCTTGCTAATTAAGTATATTGGCTAAAACTATCATTATTAGAAGGATTATCTTGGAAAAAAAATGTATAAATATAAGAGAGAAAATGGATTGGGTCTTATAATTAGGACCAAATAAAAAGTCAAATTGGATCTTATAATAAGGACCGGAGGAGTATAATGTAATCTAGACATAAATAGTCAAGGAATGACTTCACTTGTAGATAGTACTATGAACTACGCTGGAGAAATAACAAGAGCCTTCACTTACCGATCAAAACCTTTTGGAAAAACTTGATTTAAGACCATGGAAACTAGTTTCAGATCACTAACTTCTCTCGTTTTGTTGATGTTGCTATTTGCAGTGGCATTCAACAGAATCATTTGCTGCCATGAAAGGGATTGAAGCTTGCTGTTAACCTTCAAACAAGGCATTGTTGATTCTTCAAGCCGCCTCTCTTCTTGGTCTACTGAAGATTGTTGTGCATGGGAAAGAGTTTCGTGTGATTACAACGACAGAGTCATATCCCTTCTTTTGCAAAGTCCAAATCAAAAGAGTCCAAAATCCTTGAGAGGTGAAATCAACTTATCTTCATTGCTTCAACTTGAATTTCTGGACTCCTTGTATTTGGACTACAATGACTTTGAACGCATAAGCACGCCACCCATCAATAGTACTGTCCCTGTTGCAAATTTTTCCAAGCTTTCTACCTTGTCTTTTTCTTACCATCTTCATCTTCAAATTGATGATCTTCATTGGCTTTCTCGACTTCCTTCCCTGACAATTCTCAACCTCTGTGGTGTTCGTCTTCTTATGGAGACTGTCATTTGACAGTCATTCAATTATTGGCTTCTCTATCTCTTGAGGAATTAGTTCTAGTTGACTGTCATTTGACCAGCTTCAGTGTTCCTTCTGTTAAGAATGATGTCAATTTCAGCTCACTTTCTGGTATTTATCTTAGTCTAATATGGACTACTTGGCTGTTCAATCTTAGTAAAGACTTGTCCTATATTTATGTCGACCATTGCAATTTAAGAGGTCCGATTCCAGATTTTTAAGGCTATCAAAACCTGCATACCATAAATCTATCTGACAAGAACTCGAAGGATCAATGCATGATTGGTTAGGTCAACACAAATACTTAAAAAATATAATTCTATCTAATGACTCACTCAGTAACAGCATTCCTTCAAGTCTTGGAAACTCACCAGCTTTATCAGCTTTGGATCTTAGCCTCAGTCACTTGAGTGATACACTTCTAAAAAGCCTTGTGAAGCCCTCTTTGGTTTTGGATTTGTCTCACAATGTTATGAGTCCCACGTTAGGAAATCTCACAAGTGTTGTGGGCTTTATAAGTTTAAGGGGCTCTCCCTCCTAACAGGCTAGTCTTTTGGGATTGGGCTCTCCCTTTGGGCTTATGCTCATCACATTGGTGCTTTCATTGAGAGTTGACCAACCGGAAAGGGCTACCTGCAGAGGGTTTTGACCGGTAAGAAGACCGAGTGAAGTGCCGTAGAGTGGAGCCGCCGGGGACGTCGGCTCTCGAGAGGGGTGCTCTGTTATGAGTCCCACATTAGGAAATCTCACAAGTGTTGTGGGGTTTATAAGTTCAAGGGGCTCTCTCTCCTAACAGGCCAGTCTTTTGGGATTGGGCTCTCCCTTTGGGCTTATGCTCATCACACACAACTCAGTGGAGATATCTCAGACTTGTTGCCAACCAATGCATTCATATTTATGTCATTTAATAAATTAGAAGGCAACCTTCCTCATATATATCAGCAAATGTCTCTGGTTTGGATTTGGCTCACAAACTTTTCAGTGGATCTTTATCGTCTCTGTTGTGTCACATTTAGGTTGAGAAATATATGTTGTGGTATTTGGATATATCAAATAATTTTTTGACTGGAGAACTTCCTGATTGTTGGGGCAATTTGCCATACCTGTCTTGCATATACTTAGAGTATAATAAGCTAAGTGGTGAAGTTTTTCCAACAGTAGGTTTATTGAATGAGGTTAAGTTACCAGGTTTACATCATGATGGCTTTCATGGAGATATGCCATTGACTTTCCAGAACTTCACATCTTTACTACTCATCAATCTGGAAGGAAACATTTTTTCTGGGAGCATACCAAAATGGATGCCGCAAAATGTATCAATAGTGAAATTGAGATCTAATCAATCTACAGGCAACATTCCTTCACAGCTATGTAGCCTCTCTATGTTGATTGTTTTGGATCTCGCACATAACAAGGTTTCAGGATCAATACCTTATTGCCTTCACAATTTAACCAGCATGGTTTTAGGATCTTTGAATGATTCGTTCATCACTCAAACGATGCCTGTCAGTCTACCATTATCAAATGGCTTTGCAATCCCATTTAAACTCAGAAGTAATTTGCATACAAAGGGTCAAGAATTAGAATACTAGACAAGCCAATTCTTTATGCGGAGTATTGACCTTTCAGCAAACAAACTATCTGGGAGAATTCCTAAGCAGTTGTTCAGGCTCAAACTGATACAATAAATCATTGAACTTGTCGTATAATGATTTGACAAGAGAAATACAAAGGAAATAGGAGAGATGAAAGACCTAGAATATCTTGATTTCTCCCATAATAGTCTTCATGGGAATATTCCTCAAAGCATGTCTAGTTGGTTTCTAGGTGTTTTGAATTTGTCATATAACAAATTTATGGGACAATTTTCACTAGGGACTCAGCTTCAAAATTTTGATGCATGGAGTTACATAGGAAATCCTAAGCTTTGTGGACCTCCTCTTCAAAAGAATTGCACAACAAAAGAAAAAGCAAACAACACAAAGCATGTTGAAGGAAATGAGGATGATGCTTTTTTGAAGTCATTTTATCTTGGTCTAGGAAGTGACTTTGCTGTGGGATTCTGGATAGTCTGTGGTTCTTTATTCCTGAAGAGAGCATATGGAGACGCACTTATTTTCGGTTCTCTAATGGCGTGGTATACCAAATCTATGTTGCTGTGGCCACAAAGCTTCAATGATCCCACTAAATGGAAATAAGTTATAGTTCAGGTGAGTGATGAAGTAATTTTTTTCTTTATTTAAATTCAAAGTTCTTGTTCCCAGTATGATATGCTAATTGTGTCTCAATGCTGAGAAAAGGTTACATTATTATAGGTTTATTGCAATTGTATCTGACATGTTTATCATTTAGCTATAATTGAGTCAGCGGTGAACTCATGCCATTCTATGAACCATATAGTCTAATCATTTTAATTCTACTATGGTAGAAAAGAATGTGAACTATTAAGCACTGTATTACAGTAAAAAAGAATTTCACTGGTTAATATAAAAGTTAATCATGATATTTTTAAAAAAAAGTACAGCCAATCAATAAAGATCGTTTTATGGTTATAAAAAATTCAAGGTATAGACATACAAGACTCGATATCACATTTTCATAGTACAAAAGTGCCTTTTCTAGAGTAGAAAAGGATTAAATCTTATCTTTACTAAAAGTATTAGGCAAAACCTTACAAGCTAACAAGTGGGTTGAGGCACTTTGACATCCACAACATCACAATTTATCCATAAACCTATAATTAGTTATTTCAAACATATAACATACCTGTTCATTCATAATCAATCATACTCATTTTAAAATATCCAAAATGATCAATCTAATTATCCAGAATATCATCAGCCAACTGTTAGGCTCAACTCACAGATAAACTTTTTCCTAAAAACATAATTCATAAGCTTCTATTTGCAGTATTTAAATAGATCCAATCCTAACATCCAGAGGTCATAAACCGTTTAGGATTCAACCCACAGTGCAAATATTTCATATATAGATTATTTGACAATAAACTTGACAATATCACTAACTGCACGTAATACCAAAAAAAAATCACTAACTAAACGAGTTAATTGAAGGAAGCCGCAGCCAAAAGATTATTTGTAAACATTCGTAAGAGTGGAAATTATAGTTGATATATGACTTTAATTTGAGGAATATCTAAAATACAATAAAGTTGTGATTGCTAATGAAAGAATTATAGAAGATAAATATATCGTCCCATCAATATTAATAGTGTTTAAAGCCTGACACATTTTTGAAACATTTTAAATGGGCCTCCGGATCAAGAAATTAAAGAAGATGCATGATTCCCACCAAATTCCTTGCTTCTCAGAAATACAAGTTTTAGTATTTGGACTCAGATTTCATACTCTTCTTCCCCCAACGATTTAGACTTCAAAGTCTATATTTCAGAATTTACATTCTTTTTCTTTTTCTTTTTTAATGAAAACGATCAACTATATTGAAGTACTAAAGAGTGTGTGTGTACATACATATATATATATATATATATATATTAAAACGCACGTTGGGGAATATAGCTCAACAGGGAAGACACAGAACAAACAGAGAACATGTGAACAAGTGAGAAACAAACTGCGAGATATGAGTATTTATTTCAAAGAAAAATATTTGTTATATTGATGACTACTCCACGTTTCGTACAAGCAAAGAAGAATTGGAAAAAAAAAATAAGGGAGATGATGGTGTATAATGACTCGTTTGGGCATTTATTATCTTTTCAATTCATGTTTTGTAATAAGGATTGATTTGGAAAATTTTTCATTTGCAACAAAGTTAATTATTCAAAGCAAAAATATGCTTTTAATCTTTTAATTTTATATAAGATGTCGTGCATTTTGATTTCTTAATTTTATAAAATTATTTGTTTAGTTCTCTGGCCCTATTACAATTAGTCTTAAATAATGATAATTTTTTGCGCAAATTATCATAATTTTAAAAAATTAAATTTAATATATCAGCATTTGTGAATATTCTGTTAGCGTCTAAAAATTTAATGTTGCCAGTTTTTGTTAACAAAACTAATAGTATTAAGGTTAAAAGACTGAAACTATATTTTATATGATGAAAAATTCTTGCCTAATAAAGTTAAAGCAACAAAAATTCACTTTGCGATGATTTAAATATCTCTTCTTACTTTGAATATATAGGATGGTTAGAAATGATTTATACATAGAAGTTGAAGCAGTAGTGAAGTTGCTTGGAAAAGGACTGAAATTTGTTGATGCAATTTCGTAGAAGCAGATAAGAAGGGGCGCTCTCCTCTGTGTGTTCCATTAATCCAGAGGAATTGAGGACGAACACTTTACAATCTTTGCATAAAATGATAGACTGTGATTTGGGGCAGAGACCTGGGAAAGAAGGACGGAAGACTTGGTAAAAAAGTGGGAAGTATTTTGTGAGGAAAAAAAAAAAACACAAGAACAAAAGACAGGAGAAAAGGACGGAAGCTTGAGAAAGAGCAAGCTATACAAATATATATATATATATAACTTAATACGCAGTCCTTATATAAAAATTGCTAGAAATATGCATAGCAAGCCTTCACTTGAAGAAAAACCTTTTCATAATGATGCTTCCTTTCACATCACAAATCGCTCTTATAGTGTTGGTGTTGCTATGTGCAGCGCAATTCAACAGAGTTACTTGTTGCCTGAAAGGGATCGAAGCTTACTACTAATCTCCAAACAAGGCATTGTTGATCCTTCCAACCGCCTCTCTTCTTGGTCTAATCTGCCAGATTGCTGTCAATGGCATGGGGTTGAGTGTGATCGTAACACCAGCAGAGTCATATATCTTAACCTAGCAAATTTGAATTGAAATGGTTCAGAATCCTTGAGAGGTGAAATCAACTTATCTTCTTTACTTGCACTTCAATTTCTACGAGTGTTGGATTTGTCCCTCAATGACTTTGAACGCATAAGCATGGCGTCTATCAAAAATCCTGTTGCAACGCATCCTAATTTGCTACCAAATTCTTCAAAGCTTTCTGCACTGAGTTTATCAAACAGTATTCATCTTCAAATTGATAATCTTTCATTATTGGCTCTCTCGACTCCCTTCCCTGACAACTCCCAATTCTGGTGACATTCGTCTTCCTAGTGAAATCGTTTGGGTCCAATCATTGGCTTTGCCACCTTTGGAGATATTAGATTTGCATGATTGTAATTTGACCAGCTCTATTCTGTCTCACCGATATGCCAATTTTAGCTCACTTTCATATCTTGATCTTGGTCTAAAGGATTTTACAAATGGATTAGCTAATTGGTTGTTCAATCTTAGCAAAGATCATCTCTCTGATCTTTTTCTCAGACAATGCAATTTGAGAGGTCGAATGCCAGATTTTTCAGGCTATCGGAATCTAATGTAGTTAGATCTATCTACCAGTAGACTCAGAGGATCAATACCTGATTGGCTTGGCCAGCTTGATATATTAGCTTACCTTGATGTATCTAATAACTTGTTGCACAACACCATTCCATCTGATCTCCTTAATGCATCAACTTTAGGATATTTAGATATTAGTTTCAATGACTTGAGTGGTGCACTCCCAAAGGTCCTTGGAGACAATAAGTCTCCCAGCTCAATTAATGGGGACATAGCGAACTTATTTCCAATAGGTTTAAATATATTTACATCATCGAATAAATTTAAAGAACGGCTTCCCCAAATATCAGATGCGGTCCTGGCTTTGTGGACCCCCTCTTCAAAAGAACTGCCCAATACCAGAAAAAACAAACAATATGGGACAGATTGAAGGAAATGAGGATGATGTGTTTTTGAAGTCACCGCATCTTGGAATGGGAGTTGGCTTCGCTGTGGGGTTTTGGTTAGTTTGTGGTTCTCCGCTCCTGAACAAAGTATAGGGGCACTCTTATTTTCGATTCTTTCATGGTGTGGTGGACAAAGTATATGTTGCTGTGGCTATAAAACTTCGAAGATTCTGCCGAATTGGAATACAAGAGTCAAGACACCACCAGGTCGGTTAGGAGGTTTTTGTTTTTTGTTTTTTTTGTTTTTTGCTTTTAACTTAAATTCAAAGTTTTCTTCTGCAATAATTTTTATTTCTTACCATATTATTCATCAGTGCTGCGATGATTTCCTTTGCCTCTTGTTGCCCAATAAATAAGATGCATGATACAAGTGAAGTCTCCGTTTAAGTAATGAAACGACCCTCTCCCAGGAATCTTTAACAAACCTATAGGATATGCACTGTTGGATTTCACCCTATATTAAAATTTATTAATTTTCTATTGTCATCTTTTTAAACTGGAAATTAAATTAAATTTATGCCTTTCATACATCTTTAAAATTGCTGTTGTTTCATCAAACAGCAGTACTCTCGGAATTATTTGGTAAAAAAAAAATCTCAGAATTATATGGCCTCAATTTTGTATTTATCCATAGTTAGTTATCATTCAATAAGGAGGAAAAAACTCATTCTTATGTAAGTTTTCTTCTTTGTTTTTCAAATGTTTTTAATTAAAATATTAAATTATGTATCTTTGTTTTTCTATTTACTGATTGAGTTGGCAGTAAACTGGGATTATTCACGTTTGGCTTTCAGGGTATGGAAAGAATTTCTAGAGTGCCATCCGTTCCAAAAGCTTCACTCCTTTGAGCTCTCCGTGTGGCGGTTTTAAAGTGTCCAAATGCTTTTGTGGTAATCTGTTTGTACGTATTTGTGATTACTGCAATGTGTCCAATTATATGAACTTCACGTGTCCATTCATTATTAAATGGTGTCGTTATATTTTAGTTACTTCACCAAATGTTGTTAGGGAAACATCATATTTAAAAGAATTTATTCTGAACTTTGTTTTTCTCATCATTATGTTCGTGATATACTAACTCCGGTATTTAATATAAGAGTTAGTTAATTAATTTGGATAAATTAGAAAAATTAGTTAAGTTATTTATAATAAATAAGTATTGTCTTTAATAAAATATCCTTACTAATCAAATGTATTGGTTGGAACTACTATTATTACAAGAATTACTTTAAAAAATAGATAAATATGAGAAATAAAGTGGATTAAATTTTTATATTTAAGATCAAAATAAAATTTAAATAAACTCTTATATTAAAAATCAGATGTGGTATGACTCTTGCTATAAATACTGTGTTTTTCTACTTCCTTTACGAATATGTTGGAGATTTTATATTGTTGTGAAATAACTGTTAGTGTAATTCATACATCCTTCTCAATATCTTCGGTCCCATTTGGAATCATGTTTAAAATTATTTATAAGTATTTTTCACATAAATCAAGACAAAATTTCTGTCACATATTTACCTTATATTTCATAAATTATTATTAAAAAGCTGCTTATAAGTTTTTTTAAATGGGTCCTTCGCCTTTATGTCATTAGGCTATCAGATCATTGATATTTTCCTAATTATGTTAAAAGCAAAGCATGCAAATAAAGTAGTCCCATGGGAAGCATTAGACTACCACTGAGTCTAGTTTGTAGTAAAATTAAAAGTAAAATACTCTCACCTCCCTTCTGTTTTACCTTAATTACATAGACCTCCCCTCTATTTTGATAACATACATTTTAGTCCAAACCATTAACACCGTTAAGGAATATTCTAAAAAAAATTTTACGCATATTTTTTAATTAAAAAATATTAGAATAAACCTTGTTTCCTCCTTTACCCCTTATTATATTAAATATATAGTATATCTTTTAATATTAATATTTATTAATAATCTATTTAATATTTTTACTAAATTTAATAAATTAAGACATAACTTTATAATTATATTAAAAATACATATATACAATTACAAAACATTTTTTACTAATATATATTTAAAAAATGACATCACAAGTAAGTTTAAATAAATAAACAAGATTTTTTGTAAAATAAAAATTTGTATTTATAAAATTAATAAAATTTATAATATGTAATCAATTCAATAGTATAACAAAAAATATTAAAATATTTA
Source organism: Neltuma alba (assembly GCF_004799145.2). NCBI lineage: Eukaryota > Viridiplantae > Streptophyta > Magnoliopsida > Fabales > Fabaceae > Neltuma > Neltuma alba. The sequence goes on along the minus strand of NW_021634218.1, from coordinate 5,336 downwards.
TTAAAATTATTTTTTAATTTCAAATAAAGATATATGATATATCATTAAATAATAATTATTAAGTAATATTTGCATTAAGAAGGGATAATTTGGTCAAAATAATATATCAATCCTATCATTTAATGATCAACTAATTGATGGGTGAATAGGAGTTGAATCTCAAAACTAGAAAGGAGGTTTGTATAATATATATTTTGATTTTAAGGGAGGTCCATATACGTTTCCAAAATAAAAGAGTGATCTTTGTAATTTAGATTAAATAGAGGAGAGGTTGCTGTATTTTACTCTAAAATTAAACTATAAATTAGATTTTATATTAAGGACTGAATGTAGTATTATACTCTCTCCATGCATCCTAAGCGGCTGGTCCGCCATATATTGTTATATGTAATTTAATTTTGAACTCTCTTTAATCGCAACAACATTGATTGATGGAATGTACATTTTTATTTATAGTTATAGTGAAAGACGGAAAAACTCAAACACAAACACATTACGAACGCCTTAGAAATAATATATTTTCTTCAAGGCCACGAAAATGATAATAAAAGTACTTTATAGTTTCAAATTGTTAAATTATAAAATTACCAAAAGATGTTAAACTATTGAAATTAAGATTTAAAATTCGGTCAAATTAATTATAGGGGAAAACTAATTTAATCAATAATAAAATAGATAATGTCACATTTAAAAAGTAATAAAATGCATTCTTAACCATGATGTCAGCACAAATATAACGACTTTGAAAAAATTTATTAGACTTGGGTTAAGGTGCGCCCAGCGCCCCGAACTATTTTCCCAGGTGCGTCCAGTATTCTAAAATAATTTTTAGTACATCCAGTGTCTCAAACTAATTAAAATGATGTGTCTATATTCCAGGCTAACAGAAAAGTTAAGTTTGACCGTTACCTTGCTGACTCAGCTGAAGATTGACCAAAAAATCCTACATGACGGACAAACAGACGTCTGATGTGTATTATTTTGATTGAAACTCCCGAGACGAGCCCGGTGGCGGTAGGTGTCTTCTCGAGAGGTGATGGTGATGTAAACGGAGTGACCAAAGGAAAGTTTACTGTGTTCTACGAGGAGGAAAGCAAATGGGAGTCGAATGAGGAGTTAATAGAGACGGAGACTGAAGTGTGCTATAACGGTGGTTGCTGTTTCAAATCGGAGTAGTGAAAGAAATGAGATAAAATGTTAAAGACGAGAATGAGATTAAATATGTGGTACATGTACCAGGATTTAAGAGGATGGATTGGTGGTCTTTTTTTAAAAAAAAATAAAATTGGCAGAAGATAAACGTAAGAAGAGGAAATAAATTAAATTTTTAGTGAAAATAATACACATCAAATGCCTGAGTGTCTGTCATGTAAGATTTTTTCGGTCAACTTTTAGCTGAGTTAGCAAAATAACGGTCAAACTTAACATTTATATTAGCCTGGGATATGAATGCATCATTTTAATCAGCAGTAAGCTCATGTCATCCTATGAACCGTAAAGTCTAATCATTTTCATGAAGTCTTTTAATTCTGCTAAGGTAGAAAAGAATGTAACCTATTAAACACAGTATTACAGTAAAAAAAAATTTCACTAGTTAATATAAAAGTTAATCATGATAAAAAAAAAAAGTACAACTAATCAATAAAGATCGTGTTATGTTATAAAAAGTTCAAGGTATAGATGTACAAGACACAATATCACATTTTCATGGTAGAAAAGTGCCTTTTATAGAGTAGAAAAGGATTCAATTTTATCTTTACTAAAAGCATTAGGTAAAACCTTACGAGCTAACAAGTGGGTTGAGGCTTTTTTTTTTTTTTTTGGAATGATAGTTACTGGATACAACTAGAATAAAAACAAAACGAACGAGAGAAACAAGGTTGAGGCACTTTGAAACCCACAACATCACAATTTATCCCTAAACCTATAATTATTTCAAACATATAACATACCTGTTCATTCATAATCAATCATACTCATTTTAAAACATCCAAAATGATCAACCCAATTATCCAGGATATCACCAGCCAACTGTTGGGCTCAACTCAGAGATAAAATTTTTCCTAAAAACATGATTCATAAGCTTCTATTTGCGGTATTCAAATAGATCCAATCCTAACATCCAGGGGTCATAAACCGTTTAGGATTCAACCCCCAGTACAAATATTTCATATATAGATTATTTGACACGTAATAACCAAAAAAATCACTAACTAAACGAGTTAATTGAAGGAAGCCCCAGCCAAAAGTTTATTTGTAAACTTTCGTAAGATTGGAAATTATAGTTGATATGACTTTAATTTGAGGAATATCTAAAATACAATAAAGTTGTGATTGCCTATGAAAGAATTGGAGAGGATAAATATATCGTTCCGGCAATACTAATAGTGTTTAAAGCCTCTTCAAATATTTTAAATGTGCCTCTAGATCAAGAAATTAAAGAAGATACATGATTCTCACCAAATTCCTTGCTTCTCAGAAATACAAGTTTTAGTATTTGGATTCAGACTTCATAGTCTTCTTCCCCCAACGATTTGAAGTACTAAAAAGTGTGCGCGCGCGTGTGTATCTGTGTGTGTGTGTTAAAACGCACGTTGGGGAATAGAGCTCAAACAGGGGAAGACACAGAACGAACGGAGAACATGTGAACAAGTAAAAAACAAACAGTGAGATATGAGTATTTATTTCAAAGATTAATATTTGTAATATTGATGACTATTTCACGTTTCATACAAGCAAAGAAGAATTGGGGGAAAAAAAATAAGAGAGAAAGAAAGGTCGTAAAACTTGATGATTATGTATACTGAAGATTGTTGTGCATGGGAAGGAGTTTCGTGTGATTACAACGACAGAGTCATATCCCTTCTACTGCAAGGTCAAAATCAAAAGAGTCCAAAATCCTTGAGAGGTGAAATCAACTTATCTTCATTGCTTCAACTTGAATTTCTGGATTCCTTGTATTTGTACTACAATGACTTTGACCGCATAAGCACGCAACCTATCAATACTACTTACCTTGCTGCAATTTTTCTGAGCTTTCTACCTTGTCTTTTTCTTACAATCTTCATCTTCAAATTGATGATCTTCATTGGCTTTCCTGACTGCTTTCCCTGACAATTCTCAATCTCTGTGGGGTTTGTCTTCTTATGGAGAATGTCATTTGACAGTCATTCAATTATTGGCTTCTCTATCTCTTGAGGAATTAGTTCTACTTGACTGTCATTTGATCAGCTTCAATGTTCCTTCTGTTAAGAATGATATCAATTTCGGCTCACTTTCTGGTATTTATCTTAGTCTTAATATGGACTACTTAGTTGGTTGTTCAATCTTAGTAAAGACTTGTCCTTTATTTATGTCGACCAATGCAATTTAAGAGGTCCGATTCCAGATTTTTCAAAAACCTGCATACCATAAATCTATCTGACAACAAACTCGAAGGATCAATGCATGATTGGTTAGGTCAACACAAATACTTGAAAAATATAATTCTATCTAATAATTCACTCAGTAACAGCATTCCTTCAAGTCTTGGAAACTCACCAGCTTTATCAGCTCTAGTTCTTAGCTTCAATCACACGAGTGGTACCCTTCCAAAAAGCCTTGTGAAGCCCTTTTTGGTTTTGTATTTGTCTCACAACTCAGTGGAGATAGCTCAGACTTTTTGCATTCATATTTATGTCATTTAATAAATTAGAAGGCAACCTTCCTCATATATCAGCAAATGTCTCTGGTTTGGATTTGGCTCACAACTTTTTCTCTGGATCTTTATCGTCTCTGTTGTGTCACACTGAGGATGAGAAATTTATGTTGTGGTATTTGGATATATCAAATAATTTTTTGACTGGAGTGCTTCCACATTGTTGGGGGAATTTGCCATACTTGTCCTCCACATACTTAGAGTATAAGTTATGTGGTGAAGTTCCTCCAACAATAGGTTTATTGAATGAGGTTTTTTTTTTTTTTTAACCAAAGAATGAGATTAAGTTACCAGGTTTACATCATAATGGCTTTTATGGAGATATGCCATTGACTTTCGAGAACTTCACATCTTCACTACTCATCAATCAGGAAGGAAACAATTTTTCTGGGAGCATACCAAAATGGATGCCGCAAAATGTATCAGTAGTGAAATTGAGATCTAAATCAATTTACAGGCAACCTTCCTTCACAGCTATGTACCCTCTCTAAGTTGATTGTTTTGGATCTCGCACATAACAAGCTTTCAGGATCAATACCTTATTGCCTTAACAATTTAACGAGCATGGTTTTAGGATCTTTGAATGATTCGTTCATCACTCAAACAATACCTGCTGGTCTATCATTATCAGATGGCTTTGCAATCCCATTTAAACTCAGAAGTAATTTGCATACAAGGGTCAAGAATTAGAATACTAGACAAGCCAATTCTTTATGTAGAGTATTGACCTTTCAGCAAACAAACTATTTGGGAGAATTCCTAAGCAGTTGTTCAGGTTCAAACCAATATAATCAATCATTGAACTTGTCGTATAATGATTTGACAGGAGAAATACCAGAGGAAATAGGAGAGATGAAAGACCTGGAGTATCTTGATTTCTCCTATGATAGTCTTCATGGAAATTAATATTCCTCAAAGCATGTCTAGTTTGTCTCTTCTAGGTGTTTTGAATTTGTCATATAACAAATTCATGGGACAATTTCCACTGGGGACTCCACTTCAAAATTTTGATGCATGGAGTTACATAGGAAATCCTAAGCTTTGTGGACCTCCTCTTCAAAAGAACTGCACAACAGAAGAAAAGGCAGATAATACAAAGCATGTTGAAGAAAATGAGGATGATGCTTTTTGAAATCATTGTATCTTGGTCTGGGAATTGGCTTTACTGTGGGATTCTGGGTAGTCTGTGGTTCTCTGTTCCTGAACAAAGCATGAAGACACACTTATTTTCGGTTCTCTAATGGTGTGGTAAACCAAATCTATGTTGTTGTGGCTACAAAGCTTCGATGATCCCACTAAAAGGAAATAAGTTACAGCTCATATCAGTGATGAAGTAATTCTTTTCTTTATTTAAATTCAAAGTTCTTCTTCCCATTATGATATACTAATTTTTTCTCAATACAGAGTAAAAGTTACATTACTATAGGTTTATAGCAAGAGTATCTGACATGTTTATCACGTATCTATAATTGAGTCAGCAGTAAACTCATTCCATTCTATAAACCATAAAGTCTAATCATTTTCATAAAATCTTTTAATCCTACTATGGTAGAAAAGAATGTGACCTATTAAGCACAGTATTACAGTAAAAAGAATTTCACCGGTTGATATAAAAGTAAATATTAAAAAAAAACAAGTA